>NW_009734456.1:0-733 GCF_000703405.1 Apaloderma vittatum | reverse complement strand
TTCCCTACTTCTAAGGGAATGAATGTTAACTTGTAAATACACACCTATCCCACATCAGAAGAACAAAAGAAAGATCATTAGGACAGAAAAGATGAAGTCATCTAAAGAGAGCAGGCAAAAACCAGAAGTGTTTTGAACATGTACAACCACCCTTCATCACAGAAAGCAAAAATAACACTCACCCAAACCACAGGTGAGGATATAACAATCATTCAGCACATTCTTATACCTAACAACCCACCAAACATGATCAACATCGACTAATCACAGGCAGCTGCAAAACACAAACATCAAGACTTTACACAAAAGAACAATGAATACTTATGCACAAACTACTGGAGATCCATTTTGGTGTTCCCAGTCGTGAAGAGCAATGCTACAAGGTTACAGTAATGATAGCAGGATTCAGGAGGATGACTTCCCTAAAAAAGGCGCCCTACTAACTTTAATATTACTTCTCCGTGCTTTTCATCTTCAAGAGATTTCACTAAAGCAAGTTTATTTTTACAAACTGCTTTATATCATCTGGGTTTTCTTTTACAGATGGGAGAACAAAGTGATCAGACACACTACAGCATTTTGGAAAATGCCAGTAAATGCTTTCCCCATCCACATCTGTCAACTAAGTGACTTTAGAGTTCTCAGACAGCGTGGGAGGAGAATTACGCTCCAGATTTAAAGAGCTCTTGGCACAAATAACTCCAAGGTCGGCCCGCACAAGAGCAGCCTGTGC
>NW_009734455.1:3157-3672 GCF_000703405.1 Apaloderma vittatum | reverse complement strand
AAGCGCACTCTTTAGTGCCCAGTGGAGCCTGAGAAAGTTAGGAAGTATCCTGACCAGGAGAACACACTGCATAGGTGTATTTTCATCACTGACCTCTTCTCCCAAGAATCCTCCAGTTTTATAAAGTTGATTTGCCCCTTAATGAGACTGTGTAGTGCACTAAGAAGTTATTTTCATACCCTCTAATTTAATTTAAAAAGGAGCATGTAGTAATGAATGAGGGATGGATTCAGTTTTTAAAGTTAGTTTTACCATAATATTCTCCTGTAAAGTCTCCACTGTAATAGAATGTTACCAAGAGAAAACTTCCTGTAAAGCTTCATGAATCTTCAGTCTCCCTGGGAAGTGGACCAGCTGCTTTCACCAGGGCCACAAAGCACTTTGGTTTCATCTGTCCTTCCAGCATCTCCTATACCTGACAAAGTTCATTGGATTTTTTTACAAAAATCAACATTTTTCTCCTGAATGAAAAACCCAAAGTCCATTGTCATCTTAGAATCATAGAATCCTAGACT
>NW_009734455.1:799-3052 GCF_000703405.1 Apaloderma vittatum | reverse complement strand
GTGGCCATGAACCCGTCCAGGGAGGGGGCAGCCACAACATCTCTGGGCAATTTATTCCAAAGTCTCGCCACCCTCGTACTGAAGAAAAACGACCATTAAAATTATTCCTGATTTTATATGAATGGAGGCAAAAGGGCAGTAGAGGGCAGTGCAGTCAAGTAGTAGAGTTCAGTGCAGGAGGTTCTGAAAGTGAGAAATGTGAACGCTCTGAAAGAGTAGATTTGGGAGATGGTATAAATAAGCAGAGAAGAACAAGACTAACGAGAGAAGCAAGAAGCTAACTAACAAATTCAGCACAGGAAATATTCTGTGTGCTTTCAGCTGTGCAGTGTCTGTGCTGTTTTCTTGTCCAGTTGTTGCTCTTGCGGTCAAAAATGTTTTAGAACCTCTCACAGAATTGGACCTCTGTGTTCAGGACTTAAAAAAACCCAAGAGAAGTGGTGAAGTTGACAGACGTCTGCAGCGATACCTGGGTCTGGCTTCGAGGTTCCCTTTTTTTTTTTCCTTTCTGCGTTTGCGCATCTCATACGGTCTTCAGGAATTTCAGCTTTTGTGTTTCAGTGTTCCAAAACCTGTGAAGGAGGATTGCGGGTTCGAGAGGTGCGATGTCTCTCAGATGACGTGACAGCCAGTACTCAGTGTGATCCGCAGCTTCAACCTGAGGAAAAAGAAGCATGTAACACACACGATTGTATCCCCGAAATAGGTAGGAAAGAGGAAGCTTCTGCTTTAACTATGAAACTCCATCTGGTGGAGGAAATACTCTAAAACCTCTGCAAAATTGGTAAATATCTATTTTTTTTTATCAAGTTCGAGGGGTTATTTTCACACAACACACAGCTTTCTTCTGTGGTGAAAAAGTAGGTTTTCTTGCTGGTTAAAAATGTTTTCCAAGTAACATGTAAGAAGCTGGCTTACCTTTAAAGCTGCTGAGAATGCGAGAAATCTGCTTCTGTGAAAATGGTGTATGTGAGGGTGTTTTTGTGCAGCCTCCTTGCATTCTCAGAGGTTTCTCTTGTCTGAGTCTTTAAAACCAAAAAAAAAGGATCAAGTATGATATAATGTATCTGGTAACAGGTTCTGTAAGAACATTAAACTAAGGCATTACGGGCAATTAAGCAATTTTATTTTATACATAGTAAATATACACCTAATTTGGCATTGGAATTATTCATTCATCTCATACAGATGTGATTTTAATAATAGTGAGAATGATGAGGGAAAGGAAGGCACAAGTATCTAGAAACAGTTTTAAGTCACTTCCTACAACAATTTTCAGTTGGGAATTAGTCTTCAGCACAATTTAAGATAACGATATTAAAAAACTGATGTAGCAATATTATTATTTTAATTGCATTTGTGTAGTTACTTATGCAGAATTGCTAATTTTTGCATCTGGTATTTTTTTGTTATTCTGTCTTTTTCTTAACGCATGGGTTTCTGTGATCAAGTACACCACCATATGCAAATCTTAACTGTAACTTTTAAAAGTGTTTCCAACCCTGTTGGTTGGAAAGGAAACCTTCAAAATATGAACAGACCGCATCCTAACAGCTTAGAAAAGTGGGTAATATTAAGAACACCAACTTTTCTCTTTTTAATCTAGTTGTTTGAAACCATCTGTAATATTTGTAAAGAGCAAGACGTTTTTCTGTTTTCCCATATTTAGATTTGTCATTACTTGAAAATAACATTTACGGGTGCCTGCCACAAGAGATTAAGACCTGTGAATCTAAAGATGAAGGGGGCAGGTACCAAAGAGAAAAATGTCACTTTTAATAAAGACAAATTTTGAGTTTAAAAAACCAGCAACAACCCTCGCCCCCTAAACCAACCAACCAACCAACCAACCACCTACAACAGTATAAATGAGGATTAGTTTGTTTCTTCATTTCTTCCACGGTTGTATCTTTATGTTAAGCATAGAAAAATCTTGAGGAGTCTAACTTATTTGCACAGGTAGCCTCTTCTAACCTGACAGTGAGCATTTAAATACAGATCCAAGGGATTTCACAGGGTAGAGCGAAAGGGGAATGGTTGTCTGTTGCTCTAATGCTCTTTTCTTCCTTTTGCTCTCTGTTCCTTTTTCTCTGCAGATGAGAACTGCAGAGATAAATACTACGATTGCAGTGTGGTGGGTCAGGCCCAGCTCTGCGTCTGCACCTACGACAAAACTGCCTGTTGTGCCTCCTGCACACGGGTAGCAAACAGGCAGTCGGGCTTCTTGGGGCGTGGATAACAAATGCTCTTCGA
>NW_009734455.1:0-780 GCF_000703405.1 Apaloderma vittatum | reverse complement strand
TGCGGCTGGAGCTTGAACAGTGCGAAAACTGTTTTGACTACAGCAGGTTTTAGCTTCCTAGAGATGGGTTTTTCTATTGCATCAAGACTATGGTTAAATCTCACGTCCTTTCAGTTACAGTTATTGTGCTGTTATGTCTTTTAAAATGTTTCTGTTAAAACCATGATCTTCTTAAAGCATTCACTTTTAATGATACTATTCTTTGCACCTGCTCATCAGATAATTGTTTAAAGAGCGTACCAGCCTTAGTACTATGAAATTAATGAAAACTAAATCACAGCAAGTGCTGGAGGTATTTGACCAGTATGGATGCAGCTGCTGTAATACTTTCTGAGTGCTTACTCTTACTCGGTGTTTTGGACTGCCTTAAATTAAACAACTAAATCAATGAAACATGCCTGTGCAAAAAATCACTTGACAAAGAAGCAGACCCTTGAAGACCCATTTATCCTCAGTTTCTTAGCACTCTAGCATATACTTTTGATTACTTCACTCCTTTCATAATCAGAGTCACTGTTAAGCTCTCTAAGTTGTACTTTTAACGTCCTGTCCGCGGGCAGCAGCTATATATACACTTGACTGCCGAAAAGTGCCTTGATATTTAATTCATAAACTCCTGATGTTCCACTTATCTAATTTTGTGTGGTTGTAAAAACACGTTACCTACCAGCATGCCACCAGCGTCTCGCCCTTTAAGCCTTTAACAGCTGCAGCTGTCAGTGAGCCAGATTTATCAGAAAGGTGCCTTTGCTGCTGTAACACAGGGATTGTTTCCTTTGG
>NW_009734454.1:0-7049 GCF_000703405.1 Apaloderma vittatum | reverse complement strand
GCAATTTCCTTGTAATTATCCCAGGTTACCAATCCTTGCTTCCATACTTTGTGTGCTCTCCTTTTGTATTTGATTTTTGCCAGGAGTTCTTTTTTTATCCATATAGGTCTCCTGGTCTTTTTGTGTGACTTCTTCCTTTTATGGATGCAATGCCTTTGAGCTTGGAGGAGATGATCCTTGAAGGTCAACCAGCTTTCCTGGGCTCCCAGTCCCTCCAGGGCTTTATCCCACGGCATTCTGCTGAGAAAGTTCCGGAAGTGGCGAAAGTCAGCTGTTCTGAAATCAAGGGTTTCAAGCTTGCTGAGCTTCCCCCTCTTAGCTTCCCTTAGGATCTCAAACTCCACCATCTCATGGTCACTGCAGCCAAGCCTACCCACAAGCGTCGCATATCCCACCAGCCCTTCCCTATTGACGAGAACGAGGTCCAACATGGCACCTCTCCTCGTTGGTTCCTCTATCACTTGGAGAAGGAAGTTGTCATTGACGCATTCCAGGAATCTCTTAGATTGCTTATTCCCCACTGTGTTGTTCTTCCAATTGATGTCTGGGTGATTAAAATCCCCCATGAGGACCATGGCTTGTGATTGAGCAGCAACTCCTATCTGCTTATGAAGGGCCTCATCCACTTGATCCTCCTGGTTGGGTGGTCTGTAGCACACCCCCACTGTAAAGTCTCCTACCCTTCCTTTCACCCTGGTCCACAGGCACTCGGTTCTTTCATCATCACTTGCCAGGTGTAGCTCCATGCATTCTAGCCTTTTATGGAGATAGAGGGCAATACTTCCTCCTCGTTTCCCCTGCGTGTCCTTCCTGAACAGTTTATACCCCTCTAGTCCAACACACCAATCGCAGGAGTCGTTCCACCATGTGTCTGTGATGCCAATCAGGTTGTAGTGCTGCAGACTCACAAGCACCTCTAGCTCCTCTTGCTTATTACCCAAGCTGCGGGCATTCATATAAAGGCATATGAGCCGGGCCTCTGATAAGGTACCGGAACCCCCCAACAAAGTACTACTGCACCGCATCTTTGCCAGTGACTCTGCTTCTGATGTCACTATGTGTATCCCAGGATCGTTTTCATTTGATGTGATTGTTACCCCTTCCCCCTTCATATCTAGTTTAAAGCACGTTCTATGAGCGCTGCCAGCTCATGACTGAACATCCCTTTTCCCCGTGGCATCATTTGAACCCCATCCGGTTTTAGTAGACCAGGTGCCGTGTAAACCTCCCCATGGTTAAAAAATCCAAAGCTAGACTGTTGGCACCACCCTTTTAGCCAAGCATTGATCAGTTTTTAGCCAAGTATTAATCTGCTGTACTTTGTTGAACCTTCCACTATTTTTCCTCATAATTGAAGGAACTGAGGCAAACACAACCTGTGCACCTGATCCTTCAAGCATCCATCCCATTGCCCTAAAGTCCCTTTTGATTGCCTCTGGCCATCTCTCTGCTATCTCATCATTACCAATCTGCATAACCAGAAGTGGGTAATAATCAGAGGGTTTAACCAGGCCTGGAAGCTTCTTAATAATATCCTTAACCCGGGCCCCAGGTAGGCAGCAGACCTCCCTGTGGGTTGGATCCGGTCGGCAGATAGGGCTCTCTGTTCCCCTCAGAAGGGAGTCCCCCACAACAATTACTCTCCTTTTTTTCTTGGACAAAGAAGTCCTAATGTGTGTGGCTGACTGATTCACCGTAGACTGTATGGCTAGTTGATCACTCTAGACAGCCCTAGGGATGGACCTGCACCTGTCTCTTCCTTTACCTGGCTCTCATTGTCTAGAGCCCCATACCTGTTTTGCAAGGGCAATGGGGCAGGTGAGGGAGGCAGGGCAGGGCTTTTCCTTCCTCTTCTGGCAGGCACCTGCTTCCACTCTTCTCCATTCTTTAGCTCTGGTCGTTTTGCTTGATGACCACAGGGGAGGGGATTTTCCGCTTCTTGTGGAGCTTGCTGCTTACTATTCAGGAAGGAATCCCACCAATCTATTTCTCTCTCAGACTCCCTGATAGTCCTCAGCCTTGCTACTTCATCCTTCAGCTCAGCCACCAGGCAAATCAGGTAGTTCGCCTGGTCACATCTGACACAGGTGTCGTCACCACTACCCTCCATTGCAAGCGTCAGGCTCCGGCAGTCTTTGCAGCCCGAGGCCTGAACACCCGCATGCTTGCATGGGGCCTCTGTCTGGGTGCCCACAGTTTTTCTAATGACCTTTGATCGGTATACAACCATAGTTGGTTCAGCTATCAGGAGACATCTCAAAACACACAAGAGCTTATCTAGAGCACCTATAAGTCTTCCGCTGTTAAGACCTAACTACTAGTAAATACTGTAAAGTGAATGAAACAAACTGTGTCAAGAAAGACAGGATGAATACAACATGTTTGGTACTTTTTGGTACACATGTACATTTTTAATACTTCTTACCTTTAGTCTCATATAATAATCTGGCCCAGGGTGGGACTATGGAGAATGGTGGGCAGTGGAGTTGTTCCTTCCATGCTGCCAGGCTGGTTTGGCTCAGGCTGCAGGTGTACCAGAATGTCACAGACTCAGTGCTTTCTTACAGTGTTAATTTTTGGAAGTGGTAGTTAGTAAAATGCTATGTGAAATGTCAACATGACAGCCATGCAGGCCAACAGCCCTCTTGGGTGTCCTTCTGTGCACTCTTCATAGAGTACACATGTTCATGCAACTGTTGTCCTTGGGCTCTGCAGAGAAGCTGCTTGAGGTTGGGGGTTGTTATCCATTACAGAAGAGAGGACATTATGGGGTTATTATGTAATACTGATTATTGCTTTCTCATCATGAAGCCAATCAAGAAGTAATGAGCCCCAAGGGCAGATCAGTCCTTTTTCTTTTAGACCACAGTTACCACCTTACCATTTACCTATGTCTCCTGTTTGATCTAGTCATGCTAAAGGACTAAATTTTCCTCTCACAAATTTAACTGTCCTTCAGCCAGCCTAAGTGAACATTTTGCCCAGGAATTAAAAAACTGTGTCTGTATTATAATTCAGAGTTCTGATTTCAGTGCAAGATGATTTAAATGAAATTGGACTGGAAAGGGGAGTCAGTAAAGCAGAAATAATTTTCATAATTTGAAAGAGCATTCCAAAAATAGTTCCCTGTGTGCTTCCTCCAGTACAGGGCTCTTTCCTTCCAAATTTAGTTATATGTTAAAATTTCCAAAGATTATGGAAAAACAGTTGAAGAAATGCGTTTTTCAACACTTAAATAGTACCTCTGAGCACATGCAAAGGAGAGCTCTCAGTCAAAAATTCCACCATATTTATCTTTTTCTCGGTACCTTCCATCTCAGCACAGACAAGTATTTAAATCCTGGCTGCAGACTTAGTTTGAAAAGCAAAAGATACACAGGGGAAAATAACAGCAAGAGTTTTGTAAAACCACATGGCTTGTTTACATGACCAAACATTGCATGGAATACTTTACTTGCTAAGAAGGGCCTAAACAATGTCAGTATAGATGGCAATAGAACAAGAACATTTCAATGAATGGCAACACTCAGTCAATAAATGGGTGCAGAGACACTGGGAGAATGACAGCTTTTTATTTGGTTGCTAATATAAAGAGGTATAGTTTATGCATTGGAGTTCTCCAAAGGTCATATGTAATGATCCAGAGACATAAATTAGAAGCCTCAGCTAATAAAGAACCTGTCTAGTTAAGGCAGAGCTCCAGTTTTCACAGCTGAAAAATGCTTCTGGTTTTATTTACCATGAAAGGAATTTGGAGAGGACAGGGAAGGGCAGCTGGTGATGGATAATGATGCAGATACATGAAGCAGAAAGCAAAAAATATTTACATTGTAAAAGGAGAATGGATTAAAAGAACAAGTTGTTGTTTTTCCTCTGTTCCAATATAAGAGGAAGATATTTGTTTTATTAAATTAAGGAGTACTGATCTAATTTTCCTTGCTTGGAGATCAGGTTCAGGAAAATGTTGCATGGAGAAAGAATATTGAAGCAAAAGTGAGGAAGACTTGCTGTTGTACAGCCAGGTTAGTCTCAATGTAGATGGAAATTTTGTCATAGAAGTCCCTATGGCTGCAATTACTAATGTAACTGCCCACTCACCCTCCAAGCTGTACAAAGTTTTATGTAACATTTCTGACATTAGCAATTTGTTGATCGGATGCTTTTACTGGCTATTACCACATAAAAGAAATCTAGAAGTTAAATTAAATACTTATGTGCAAAAAATTTCTCCCTCAATTGCTGTGTACCTCCTGGGAGGAGGGAAGAGAGAACTTTGTGCTTAAGGACTTCCTTTTCAGGGCTTCTTTTATACTGAGCCCAACCAAACAGTTATGCAACCTGGAAAATATTAAATTTCAGGAAGTCTGGAGGTCTGGAAGCATTGTCCAGCCATGAGGCACTGCAAAGCTATTTAAATGCTTCTCATGAGTCTCCTTTTATGGATATCAGTCAGCACAGGCAGAAGTTTAAAAAAACCCCACCGATAAAAAACCCTAAAAGCAAATTACCCCTAAACCAACCCGTCCCACATCCAGCAAAAAAAATAACCCAGAAGAGACATAGCAACGTTAAGTAGCATTATGATAAATCAGTGACTGAATTAATCAAGCCTCTTCTTTAAAGCTTTGCAGACCTAAAATCCTAAGCTTGAAATTTTTTTAAATACTTGATTATATTGATACTGTGACTACAGTGAAGGAGAGATGATTCAGTTTATATTAGAAGACTTTATAAAAAATATAATTCTGGAAAGGATAATGGAAATTAAATCTTAATGCAGTAGAGGAAGGAAAACACATTTTTTAAAAAAATTGATTTCTGAGCCAAATAATCATAGAGAATCATAAGCTGAATGCAATTACTGCTTTGCTGTGTAACATGAGAACAGCATCTTTCCCTCAGACTGAACACATCCTTTCAGAGTGCTACATCTTTCTCAAATATTTTGAATCAAGACCTTACACATGCACACATATTCTTGTACACTTGCTGCCTTCCAAGGAAAAAGCGCTTGTGCTTTGCCCTATCAGCCAGGACAAGGTATTGTGTATGTGTATCTGTAAAGAAATTGAAAGATCTGCATCCTTTTATATTCTTAACAGGTTTGTCACAGCTCCAGATAAGACTACAAATCTGTGTTGTTTTTTTTTCCTGAGATCTCTTTCTGAGTGTTTGAAAAGTCTTTTAGGGGATATTAAAACATGTTCCATCACAGAAAAAGTATTTTCTTATCTTTCTTAGATGCACAGAATCATAGAAATCATTGGGCTGGAAGGGACCTTTAAAGGACTAGATGATCTTTTGAGGCCCCTTCCAAACCCCTAATATTCTCTGATTCTGTGATCTAGTTCAACCCCCTGCAGTAAACAGGGATGTCTTTAATCAGAATACTCAGAGTGCAATTATTAGTAGCTTCTGTAATTATAGCAAAAGAACTCTTCACTTCTGTAAACAAGGAATAATTACAACTTGACTATTGGATAAACAAAATAGTTAAGAGGCTGGGCATGTGGTGCTTTCATAGGCAGGGTGGTACCAGAAGTGTTAATTGTGGTGCTGCCAATACTGTAAAGCTGTATTTGCAAACAGAGGAGCCCAGTACCAGCTCTGGCTGAGCAGTGAAGCTTCTTTATAGTGCTGGAGATGGTATGACACTGTTCATGAAAATCCCAGGGACAGCACAGTCATTTCTATGTATCCCAGATCTAGGTTTCTGTTCAGCTGTTGCTTGCCCACAATCGACCTTTTTGTCCTTTGTATGTCACCCTTAAATCCTTTCTTCTTTCTGATTTGCTTAAATACCACTAGCTTTCTACAAAGTGTTGCTTTCAAAATGGCACAAATATAATTCTTCATTTAACAAACCCACTTTTTTCCCTTTAGCCTTCATCTTGTTCCCTAATCTTTTCACTCTTCCCAGCATATTTCTGCTTAGTCTAGTATTCTGTACTATTTGGTTCATCATGGTGTAAGTGATTACTTGAGCAGACACAGATGAGGTTTACCTTGTTGTGAAGACGCTGTCTGTCTTTTTAGGCAGACTTTGAGGCCAATATCAGACTCACCTAAGCAGGAGGTGAGTAGGTTTCTCAGATGGTAAGTTTATCAACAGTGACTGGCATTAGCAAAACCATTCTTTTTTTTCTGTCAGTGAAATGCCATTGATAATTTCTTTTTTGGCAAAGCTAATAACTGATAATAAGGGATGTCAAGACTTGAGGCCGACTGAGTGAAGATTAAAATACCCTAGGGAGGATGCATGAGTTTTTGCCTTATTATCTCAAGACGGTACTCTTGTTACTTATCTGTTACTTACTGACATGAGTTCACGTATAAAGCATAACGCCAAACAACATTTCTGTGTGAATTCCTTCACTGCACTTGACCAGGGGAAAAAGGTCTCTTTCATTGGTTTCTCTGGAAACCATCGCACACTGACTTTCCCCAAAGGATCTGAAAATCTGGCTTAATGTATAAACACTGAAAAACTGCTGTCATTGTTTACATCGTTCCATAGAACCCAGTTCAGGAGAACTGGGCCATGTGGGAAGTACTTGGGATTCATTGTTCAACAGTGGATCTATTTTAGCTTTAGAATAAAATAAAATGTTTCTCATATGAAATGCAAATACAAGAAGCCAAGAACTGCCTCTAAGCTTGAAGATTTTTTTTTTTTTTCCTTCTTTCTTTAAATTCTTGCTCACCATGACTTTAAAGTCAGGAATCACAGAATAGTCTAGACTGGAAAAGACCTTTAAGATCATCGAGTCCAACTATTATAGAATTTCATATGAATATAGAACTTCATATGATTATGAACAGAAAAATAACTACATTGTTACCACAGCAGTAAAATGGTATCATTTTTGTGTATGTCCTTTGAGACTACTCTCTCTGTTTGAGCCAGGTCCTGTGATTCAGTCTGGTTCTCTGTATAAAGTATCAGTTAAACCACCAGTCTGCTGCATGAACCTAATGTGTTCTACAACTTGTCGTGGGAACCCAAACAAATGAATAACTACAGAATCACAGAATCACAGAATGTGAGG
>NW_009734453.1:12603-41023 GCF_000703405.1 Apaloderma vittatum | reverse complement strand
TGATTCTGTGATTCTGTGATTCTGTGAATGTTCTTGCTGGCCACCTATTCTGTCTGTTACTCACTGGAGGTGCAACCTTTTTCTTCCTTGTGACCCCTTTTACTTCCCAGCACCCCCAACATGTTGCACAAAACCCAGCAATGACCTTGGTCCCTACAGGAGCAAGTATAAGCAAGAGCCTTTCTGCATCCCAATGCCAGGCAGTAGCTGTAAACACCAGGTGTTATCACTTCTAGGAGCAGACACTGTCTGCAAAAACATGCTGCTGACTTCAGAAAGTGCTGTCTCTTAGAAGAGGCTGAGCTGGAAAGTAAAAATCACTGAACAGAATCCATTCTGTTTAGCTCAAACCATCTATGACGTGAGCCAAAGAATTAGACTCTTATTGAGAAGTACTGTTTGTACTTGGAGGTTTGAAAAAGTCTAGGGTTTGCTTTTTTTTCTGTTAATACCAAGAAGATGAGGAAATAAAACTGCATAGCTTCCTGCTAAGTAGGCAGAAACACTACGGAAGGGATCTGCTAGATGAACCCACCACAACCACTTCTCGGCTTGTGAAAAAACTTTAAAAAATCATCTGTCTGAAGTTTTTATGTAACCTGTTTGGTCAGTGGCCAGCTCAGAAGTCTTCATGCCTCAGGGCAGGATGGGGTAGGGTCACCAAATTGATGAAGAAGGGAAAATCCGGGTAGAAATAAAAAGGGTGACAGCTGAGGCAACAGAAGTGCCCTAGGAAGGACAACACTGGGGAAGAGAAGGCAGAACTTTTGTGGTGGTGGCATGTCCTAGATGTGTGCAATTAGCGAAAGCCCTGATCTATCAAATGTCCTAGTACAGAATAAAATATGAAGATGCTGTTGCTGAGAAATACAGCCAGCAGGAAGTAACTATCTGCGTTAAAATCAAGGCCAACAACGCTCCCACAGCATCTCTAATTCACCACTGAAGACCTTTTTTTCCCCAGGGACCCGGCACTGCCTTGCAGAGCAACACACCCTTGTCTGAGCCATTTCCAGACACCGTAGGACCCTCAGATAGAAGCTACTTCCAGAGGAGTCTCACATGAGCACTTTTACCAACCACAGTTCTGAGAGAACGTTACAGCGAACAGGCCTTACAAAAGACGTTGTAAGGACAGTCAGGATGACAATCCCTTTATTCTGACATCTTCTCTTTCAGAGGAGCCAATAGTAGCAATCTAGACTACAATGGTAGGACTAGGTCAAGCAGTCGTAGCTAATGGTCAAGCATACAGCCGTGCCTTCCCAGAGCAGTTTCACCACTAAAGACTTCCTGAAATTGAGGCTGTTATTAAACCTTTATATATGAGAATCTCTGGTAGATTTTACTGCCAGAAAATTTCTCCAGCTGCTTTTGGAACGCATTAAATTGTTCAACACTCATAATTCCTAACAGCAAGGAGCTCCACAGCTTGACTCAATGCCTTAAAAAGAACTATTTCCTTCAGTATTTTCAGACTGCCACTTAACACTGTGGTGGCATGAACTAAAATTACTCGACTCCAGTTTCTACCAATTCATATCAGTAGCACCAAGAAAATCAGCCGAGGTGACCTTTTCTCATGCTTTAGTGTCCCAGAACGTGCTGCTCAGGTGCCTGAAGATAATTTCCATGAATAAGAGTCTCTTACACCTTTACTAAGCCCAACCAACACTAGTTCAGATGTTTCCAGCTGAAAAATGGGCTGTGTTATTTCTTTGTGGAGATGTAATTATAACTCACTGGTAGGAACTCCCTAAGCAGAAATTTCTAGGAATTCAAAGTCAGTATTTCTGCAGTAGGGTTACTAAATATTTTAACTTAATTTTATGGAAAAGCCATCTGTTCCCAAAGACTGTTAAATAAAAGCTGGAAAAAAAAGAAAAACAAAAAAGGTTCGTACTTTGTGCTAGCCAGCAAGGAAGTGGAGTGAGAAATCAGAGTCTTTCAGTGTTCTTGTAGCTTGAGGTGCTGTCAATGCTCACAGTGTAATGCCAGCCTTCTCTGAAAACAGACAATGTGGATTTCATCACTAATTGGAGAGGTAATCTGTTTCACCAATGATTTTGTTTTCATTTATTAACTTTTCAGGGCTCCTCAAAACACACACACTGTGTTTGGACATACCAGCTACCAGAGTACAGCAGACATGGCCAAGGCTGAATGTGAACCAACAGAAACTTAGAAAAACATTTGAATGTCTAGTATTTTTAGGTGTTTTTTTCTTACAACATTTGCAGTCTTCAGATCCCCTCAAAAAGAAATTCATATTGAAAAAGCAGTTCATTACGGAACATATTCATTCATTACATAAAGGTAACAACTTGTGTCCAAATGTGGTGGGACTTGAGGGCAGCCCAGACTATTTTCCTGGCTGAGCTGTGAGCTTATACTAACCCCTAAAAACTCAAATCACAGGCTTGCTAAAACAAAATCCTTTATTTTGTTTGTTTAACTAGCATTTTGTAGGTGTGATTCTGAAGTCTGTATACTGTTTGTTAAACCAGATGTGCTGCCACACTTCTGAAGAGGGAGAACTGTAGGTAGCAATAACTCCTGTGTGCTTGAGAGTTAAAAAGGAAGGAAGTTTAAGCAATTGTGTGACTTTTCAGACTTAGCAGTGTTTCCAAACCATGACCTGCCAGTTTCTCCAGGAGAATGCTATGGGAAATGGTGTCAAAGGCTGTACTAAAGTCCAGGTAGGCAACATCCACAGGATTTTCCTCAGCCACTAGGTGGGTCACCTTGTTTTAGAAGATTAGGTCTGTCAAGCAAGACCTGCCTTTCATGAACTAACGCTGGCTGGGCCTGATCCCCCAGCTGTCCTCTGTGTGCTGCATGATGACACTCAGGTTGATCTGCTCCATAACCTTCCCCGACACTAAAGTCAGACTGAGAGGATCATAGTTCCCCAGATCATCCTTCCAGCCCTTGCAGGTGGGAGTCACATTTGCTAATCTCCAGTTGACTGGGACCTCCCCAGTTAGCCAGGACTGCTGATAAATGTTGGAAAGTGGTTTGGCAAGATCTTCCACCAGTTCCCTCAGTACCTTTGTGTGGATCCCATCTGGCCCCACAGACTTGTCCATGCCTAAGCGGAGCAGCAGGTCAGTAACTGTTTCCCCTTGGATTATGGGGGCTTCATTCTGCTCCCCATCTCTGTCTTCCTGCTCAGGGTCTTGGATCCCCAGAAAACAACTGGTCTTACTATTAAAGACCGAGGAAAAGAAGGTGTTAAACATCTCAGCCTTTTCCTTATCCTTTGTCACTACATTTCCCTGCCTCCCTCCCATCCAATAAAGAGTGGGGATTCTCCTTAACCTTCTTGCTAATGTATTTATAGAAACATTTTTTATTGTCTTTTACAGCAGGAGGCAGATTAAGTTCTATTTGGGCTTTGGCCCTCCTGATTTTCTCCCTGCATAACCTCCCAACATCCTTATAGTCCTCCTGAGTTTCCTGCCCCTTTTCCCAAAGGTCATAAGCTCTCTTTTCTTTTTTCCTGAGTTCCAGCCAAATCTCTCTGTTCAGCCAGGCCAGTCTTCTTCCTCACTGACTTGTCTTTCGCCACATGGGGGTGGCCTGTTCCTGATCCTTTAAGCCTTCCTGGACTCCCTTGCCCTTCAGGCCTGTCTCCCAAGGGACTTTGTCACCCAGGTTCCTAAACAGGCCAAAGTCTGCACTCTCTCGAGGAGGGCTGAGCTGGGATATCTGATACAGCATGTGAGGAACTGACAATTTACAGGCAGGTAAAAATAAAAAGGACATATAATGCAATTGTCCGTCATTTAGGAGTAACTGAAACTTCTTCCGCCTGCGTGGGTCTCAAGTGCCCTTCAGGACACACTTGTTCAGGGCAGAAACCTTGAGCCTGCAGCAAAAGTCTCTCTCTTCTCCCCAGCAAACCCTGTCATCCCTGGGAAAGAGCAGGGGCTGCCCTTCTGCTGGGCTCTGAGAGACGGGGAAAGCAGGGAAGAATTCCATCCTCATCCTCCTTTGGTGGCACAAGGAAGATCAGGAAATGAGAGAGCAAGCTACCCAGTCCTGACATACTGGGCTCAGAGGCTGTGGGAAGGTACAAGGTCTCTCAGCCAAGCCTCCAAGAGCTGTTATGTGAGGTGGATGCCTCTGCAGGTGCAGACAGTCACAGCCTGGTGGCTTCAATGTGAGGCTGGCAGACTGCGTCAGCAGCAGATCCGGTGACACTCTCTCACCAGCACTCCAGAGATTTATGAATAAGGCAGCAAATAATAGTTATTCTCAGCCTCCGCAGAAACTGCTATTCTAAAACTCTGTCTGCGTGTCCACAAACAGCTTCTAGGTCAGCTTATTTAAAGGGATAAGACATCCCTGAAGCTCTTGAAACACTACCTGACAACTTATAGTAGCTGTTCGTGTCCATGGAAGTCTAATTTTAGTGGGGATCCCAGCCTATGCCCTGCAACGGCTGTGCTCGCAGCACACAAGTACAGAGAACAGAGCTGAAACTCATCGGGTGAGTCCACACATGGGTTATCACTTAGCACCATTCAGATGAGTCTGCTCACACCCAAGAGCTGTATGTCTTCATCCAGCTGTTGCTGAGCTCAGCATGAGCTCCCAGCTCAGTAGCTTCACTGCACAAGTATAGCCTGTATCTTGGAGCAGAGTGGGGGGTATCTGCTTGAACAAAGTCTGTAGCTGGCAAAGAAGTTAGGGTATCACACTGTCACACACAGAAGGCCATAAATGGCTTCTATGCAGGACATAGTCAGGCTGTTTTAATCTGCCAAAACCACATCAAAAAACATCTCAAAGTTTCACATTCAATATGCAAATGTTTAAGGATCTCAGCAGTTGAATGATGGGGGTGAATAACAGCTCTTTCTCTGAGGTGCCACTGGCATCAAGCTTTAAGTACTTTGAGCTCCAGAGATAAAAATTACGTTTGTATTATCTAGTAGTGGCTAGTTAAATACATTCATTAAGGAAATTAGGAAGAGTTTTATACTTACCAGAAAACTGTAATCTAGAACTTCTCAGCATTTTTCCCTTAAGAGCAGCGGCAGTGAAGATAATTTGGAGATGATGCCTGATACCCTTGGAAAATGTCTGTGAGACAATAGCATTAATGTTCCTGAAGTTCCAGGAAATTGTTATAATTTTAGCAGCCCTCTTCTCATCTGCATCAGCTGAGACAAGAATGTATTCCTCCCAGGCTGACAAGAGAAGGGGTAGGCTGCCCTGCAATCAGAGACAATAACTGAAACGAGAAAAATCTGACATCTTTTGCATGGGTGATGATCTCAGCAAACTTGGCTTCCTTATACATATTATAGCAAGAGGCTTTGGCTGTGCTTTGTGCTGTCAGTTTTCCTATACTCTGTGAAATATCTCTCTAACGGAGGCAGGTACAATGCTGCAGCTGTTTGCTGCTTTCCTTTAAATAAAACAATCTCTGATTTGGCTTCCTACTAATACATCCATAACTAACCATGTGTGAAAAAAACCCCTGCAGTTATCTCCACTAAGGAGCTGGGCCCTGCCTTTTTTTGGCTGCAACAGGAATTTCTCTATCAGAAAAAAAAACAAACACAAAAAACACAAAAAAAAACCAACAAAACCCCCACAACGCTCAAATTAAGTAGTGAAATAAAGAAATTTGTGGATTTCTCCTGCTGAGCCCCACAATGTCTGATGGCAACAGCAGCTCATGCCCTACTACTAAAAGCTTTGAGACTGACACAGAACTGGCCTACTTCCCATGAGGCTATTGCTAGTGCACATTAAATACTGTGATGATGAGTCTGGAGGTTTGTAATCAAGGATTTAATTGGGAAAGCACGGTGAGAGGGTCCTGCAGGCTTGCTCTGTTAAGCATCAAAGTGAGTGATGGGCTACTGAGCACAAGTCATTTGAGAAGTGGGCTGAACTCAAGTAGGTGTAAATAAATAAGGGCAAATGCAAAATAACAACTATACTTAGGAGGGTGAAATTAAATGAAGAATAGTCAGCTAGGCATTAGCAGGAGATTTAAAATCACCAAATTATCTGTGATGCTTCTGCAACAAAACCTCTCAGCTCCTCCACCCGTTTCCCCCCATCGCTCTGGACTACCAAAGGAGGAACACCAGGTGTACGGCACAGGAGATGGCTCTCTTGCCACTTGAGATGGGACAGGGAGTAGCTGAAATGCTGTGTTTGGGGAAAAATGTGTCCAGAAGGTAGGATCATAGAATCATGGAATGGCTTAGGTTGGAAGGGACCTTGAAGATCATCTAGTTCCAACTCCCCGCCTCATCTAGTCCCCCCCCCCCGCCATAGGCAGGAATACCTCCCACTAGACCAGGTTGCTCAAAGTTGCATCCAGCTTGGCCTTGAACACATCCAGGGAGAGGGCATCCACAGTTTCTTTGGGCAACCCAGCCCAGTGTCTCACCACCTTCATTGTAAAAATTGTTCTCCTCATGCCGAATCTAAATCAACCCCTTTTCCATTTAAAAGCATTGCTCTTTGTCCTGTCACCACAGGCCCTGACAAAGAGTCTCCCTCAGTGTTTCTTATAAGCCTCATTCAGGCCCTAGAAGGCCACTATAAGGTGTCCCTGGAGCCTTCTCTTCCCCAGGCTGAGCAACCCCAGCTCTCTCAGCCTTTATTCACAGGAGGGATGTTCCAGTCCCCTGATCATCTTTGTGGCCCTTCTCTGGACTCACCCCAACAGCTCCATGTCTTTCTTGGGCTGGGGGGCCCAGAGCTGAACACAGCACTGTAGGTGGGATCTCACCAGAGCAGAGTAGAGGGTGTGAAACACCTCCCCTGATTTTCTGGACATCTTTCTTTTTATGTAGCCCAGGATGCAGTTGGCTTTTTGGGCTGCAAGTTCACATTCCCAGCTCATGTCCAATTTTACATCCACTGGTACCCCCAAGTCCTTCTCTGCAGGGCTGCTCTCAACTCATTCATCACTGGGGATTGCCCCAACCCAGGTGCAGGACTTTACACTTGGCCATATTGAACTTCATGAGGTTCACATGTGCCTACTCCTCAAACTTGTCAGGGTTCATCTTGATGGTATCCCATCCTGCAAGTGAATCAACCGCACCACTCAGCTTGGTGTCATCTGCAAACTTGCTGAGAGTGCACTTGATCCCACTGTCTATATCATTGGTGAAGACATTAAATAGTATTGGTCCCCGTGCCAATTCTTGCGGCATCTCTTGAGAAGATATTTGCTTATTCTAAGCTGAAGTGGCTGAGAATTAGTGGCATTTGGGTTTCTAAATCAGTTTTTATGCTTTTGAAAATCCCACACTTCTCTGCTTCCAAGTGGCAAAACCACAAAGGTGGTTATTACTTAACAGAACATCTTGTTCAGCATTAAATTTAGATTTAAAATGCCCTGAGAGTCCTTTTTAATATTCATATTTGTCTTTCCTGATTCAAATGCTTAGTTATCATACCTCTTTCTCAGTCCTGAAATGACGGCAATTAACTCCTCTCCTTTGCATTTTTTAGCCACTTTTCTACTAGAAGACCTTTTTTAAGATATTTCTCCTACCTGTTAAGACTCTGTAAGCAAAGTGCTGGTATAAAAATCACAGCATCAGCTGCATTTTCACTAGAACAAGATATGGACAAAGGCTGCATGAGAAGAAGCTCAGAGGTTCAGCCTGTGGTAGGAGCTGCTTCTGCGGAGGAGAATGACCCCTTCACAGCCTCTCCACAGGAGGTCACCCAGTCATCTGTACCCAGTAAGTCCACATCTATCCAGCCACATGCTAAATCAGAAATGCCTGTGCATCCCTATCTCTACAACACAACCACAACCCAGTTGACATCCAGGAGGCTGCTCCAGCCCCATCTACTTCATCACGTTGTGTTAACACCTCCTGTACCAAACAGCCATTTTATACCAGGGCTGGGACTTCCTTCCTCTCCATTTGTACATCCATATTTATCAGCTATGCAGGCTCGCTGGGGTAGTGTGCTTCATATTTGTGACCCATGGTTTGCAAAGGGTCACCGGTGTCGTGACCTCTGCTGCTGCACCACCAAGGCTGCCTCACGGCCAAGCTTCAACACACTCTCCTGCTCTACTTGTACTTGCCTTCCAAACACTGCAGCTGCAGGAGACATGGTTGGACCCCAGCATGGGGTATACTAGAGAAGGTATAAATGTTTGGTAGCAAGCAAACAGGGTGTCATAGAGATAAAAATAAGTTATTATAGAAATAAACAATAAATTATATATTACTCTCAATAATAAATCTTTTCCAGTTTTCTTGTCCTGTCTCTACCATCTCACAGTTACTGTATCTACACTCCAGGCACACAAACTGTTGGGTTTTTTTTCCAGCCCAGGAAATCCCAAGGCCCCAGACACTAACGGTGTACGCAGCAAAACACAGCAAAAGGG
Organism: Apaloderma vittatum; assembly: GCF_000703405.1. Classification (NCBI taxonomy): domain Eukaryota; kingdom Metazoa; phylum Chordata; class Aves; order Trogoniformes; family Trogonidae; genus Apaloderma; species Apaloderma vittatum. Next base: position 32,628 of record NW_009734453.1, on the reverse strand, counting down.
CAACACGTGGCTAATCCAGTAGCTGCACCAGCACCAGGGGCTTCTCAGACAAAACCACTCATTCATAGGTCTTGGCGAGTCATTGCCCCCCTCCTCTCCTCTGGCCAGACATAGGGCAGGGGGTCATGGGGTTACGGGGAACAGACTTGTGGTTCTGTCCATCTCACTCTAGGGTCTGAGGATAACGGCAGCATTTCAGCTAGGAAAGTTATAGAGCTGTTGTACAGGCGTCACACATTGTACCTCCAGTCACCACCGTGACTAGATATGCTTTTGCGACACACTGGAAGTGACACATAAGACACCAACACTGAGTGACCACTGGATGGTTGGCACTGACTCCAGCTGGTGCCACTGGGATTCCGAGGAAAGGCAGCGTCCGCAAGCAATTCCCTCCCCCTTCCTTCGCTGTCGTGTTTTTTACAGGGGAATTTCAGATGGAGTTTATATTTCATCAGTCAAAACCAGTGTAGAAGCAACTGATCTACAGGCAGTTTAGTGATTTTTCATAACGATTAATCTTAGAAGGCTTAGAGGCTTCGAAAACGGCATCTGCAAGGGAAAGTTGGAAGAGGTCTGAGTGGAAGACAGCTCTTCATAAAGGACATTAAAAAGAAGCCACCAAATTAATTTTTAAAGTGACAATTTGTCTTAAATGGTTAGAAAAGGCTTTTCTTGCAAAGTCCTGGACTGAGGGTACATTTTATCTTCACAGCAGTGATGCTAGAAAGTGCCACAAGTGGTGCCATGGACCACAGGCTTAAGGACAAGAGCCTCAAGGGAGAGATTTTTAGAGGGAGGGGATGAAAGCTGGAAGATAAAAACCTCATCTGATATCAACAAGTATAGGAAAGGCTTTAAAGATTTGTTTTCCCCTGAGTGCTATGTAGAATAGCACAAGCTGCCAAGTATAACCTGGCATTATCTTTGTTCCCTTTGAAGGTCTCTGCCTAATTCTGCACAGAGGAAATGAATAAATCACTAGGAACACAGTTAGAGAATTAACATTCATGAATTCATAGAATTTGTAAGTTAATTTTCACAGGCCTATTATGATATTTTTCAAGGAACTAGAAAAGTAAGGAGACAGTATTGTCAATACAAATTTCACTTTTGAATAGAAAAAACACTACTCAAAGTTCTGGAGGTGCCAACAATAAATCTACCTATATGACCTTAATCGAGCTCCCTTATTCATGTGCCAGGCGATGCATTCTCTAAAAGCAATTCATTTTTCAAAAAAACCTCCTGTGCTCAGGACTACGTGGTTCTCCTGCAACAAGCAGCTGCTCAGTGCCTCAACTGCTCTTCGGTACCCAGGAGACACCTCTCTGCTGTGTTTACAGTCTGCTCCAGAGTCATGGCTGTGAAAAGCTCCAGAGGAAACAGCTGAACCAGGTTTAGAAGAGTGATCTACGCTGACAGCCAAGGACACTACTGATAGCACTCAACTGGTGAACTCTGGGGAATACACTTTCCCCAGGCCAGAGAGCTGTGCTTGGGTAAAGCTATGAGCAGAAGACTTGTGGCGTGCTGACAGGATGATGGCTACAAGGTCACAGCACATCACCTGCACCATTGCTCTTCCTTCACCCCAACAGGAGGACAGTCTGTGTCACGGCAGCCTGTCCTCCTCTGGCAGGGAAACAGAGACTTTTTGCCCACAAAGTTTTAGGCCCTTCAGTGTCTGATCAATCTTGTTGCTGGGGATGCACAAGAGCATTTTAGAAAGGATGGGCTAACTTCCCAAACTCTCATGAAGAGGGTTTTCCAACACTACCAAACCCCTCTCTCTTGTAGAGCAGAAATGCCCTGAGGTCCTTGCTCTGCCATGTTAATTTAAATCTTTTCATACTGACTATGTGGGTCAGATCTTGCCCAGCTGAAATCAGGGAATAGGTCTGCTTTACACCAGTACAGAGTATGTCTGAGGTTACTGTGGTTCTAAAAATACGCTATCACTGCTTTCTTCTTTGAAGTGTAGTATTAGGGGTTTTAGGTACCCAGCATTGCCAAAGATTTATTTGCTGGTAAAGAGTCGGGATCTGCTGTCACTGGGCTGGCCAGCATGGTTCACGGGCTCTGTACATTTGGCTTCTCCAGTAGGCTAGACTAGACTAGACTAGACTAGGACAGAACAATTTCAATTGGAAGGGACCTACAACAATCTAGTCCAGCTGCCTGACCAGAGCTGACATGTTGCAAATATTCAGGCAGGAAATGGGACTTGGTTTAAGGGGTCAAAGCAGGGGGTAGGGAAGGTTTGATCCTACATATCAGTGGTACAAAGCACTCCGACTTATGGGGCCTTGATAAGGAGTAATAAAACAGCACTGGATTCAAAGCAAGAGACTGGTAACACCTTGTTAAAGGACAGGCGAGCTGCAAGGCATGGTAGGTGTTTCAGTCTCTTTAAATACTCAGGTGTGAAAGACCTGCACAAGGCTTAAAATTATTTCAGAAGTGTAAGTTTATTACAGGATGCTGGGAAAGCCAGTTTCTCTTTCTTTTATTTTTTTTATTCCATTTATAGTCATTTATAAAAAGAAGATTTTTTTCACTTCACTGCTGGCTGCTGCAAGTTGAATGTGGAATGGAGCATCCTGGTGTGACATTCAAGCTAATTTCCACAGCACAGGGAGAACTATTGCTTTTCTGCTCAATGAAAGGTACAGTTTTTTGAATGCCCATTTTTTTCGTTATTCAAAATCAGATTTTGTTCTGCTAAGAACATTAAGTTCTGCAAACTACTTCAGACAGCTGCAGTCACATGAATTTTTTTAGTGACCCTAAGGACATATCTCATCTTTAAATCCACCAAAATTGTGCAATCATCAAAAGAACGTTCCACTTTTATTACTTGCTATCAGAGATATCATCTGTTCTCCTAAAGCAGTTCATTTATGAACTGATTCCAGAGAGCTAACATCTTGGTTGGGATGAAATGTCCCAAATGTCCAATCTGAGAAGTACCCAGATGTTCTACAGGATCAGCCATGGGTGGTACATCCAACGTTCTCCAGAGTAGCTTTTGGTGGTTTAGTTCTCTGATTGAGGAAAATCTTTCTGAATATTTGTGACTTTCTCTTAGGAAAGAAAAATTCTGTGTGATTTAGCACAGGTAGCAGATGCTGAGCTAACAGGCATTCACCATCTACTTATGCAAAGAATAGGCATCTATATTTCTTCAAGGCTAACTTAGAAAATGTGCCTGCAGTGTAAGGGACTCCTCGATTCATCAATGTCCACCTTACCCTCCATTTCTCTGAGTTTATTTCCACAAAAAAGGTGGATTTGTGAAATACATCTGTTCATTCATCCTGAATAGTTCTTGACTTTTCAGACCCCAGTTCAGAAGGGATTCCTGCTTACCCAGTTGTACCAGATCTAAGCCAGCATCCTAAAGGTCTACATCTCGACCATTTCCATGTTGCTGCAAAGAGACTTAGAAAAGGTGGAGGGAGGCCTGATGTGATTAGACTGTTGCTTTAACATTTAAGTACCAGCAAAACACACATAGTCCAAGAGACTTAGTCATGCAGAGAATAGCAACATACGCGCAGAGAATCCCGTCCTGCCGGGTGATCCAAAGTCAACTTGGCAAAGACAAGGAGAGCTCCCTCCCGGGAAGAGTTTGCTTTCTCCCCTTTAGGGGGATCAGCCTGCATCAAACATGCCTCTCTTTCATACCTGCACCTCCTGCAGACCCTCTTTCTTGCTTTTATCACGTGCGGTTGCGCTGTCCCAAAGTGGGCCAGGGCTTCACATCTTCCCACTACTTTAGCTCTAGCCAAATCTATGTGTGGTGTTTATAGATTTCCTGGGGCTGCCGTTTAGCTCACAGCTACTATCGGCTCGACTGCAGAGATGTCTGTCTTTCCTGACTGGATGTTGGAGGCTGACGGAAGGACATGGGAGGCTTGCAACCGCCTGAGGTTGCCATTTTCCGGCCATGCCAGTCGGTAGGATGGGACCGTGGCAGGAAGCCTCTGTTCTGTGGGCCCAGGAGATTTTCTGCACATGTTCAGCAAAGCCTTCAGTTCTGATCGGAAGCTGTCGTTGAGCCAGCAGTAGATGAAGGGGTTGTAGCAGGTGCTGCTCATTGCGAACCAGTGAAAGGCAAAGTACAGAGCATTGTTGGTGTGGATGGTCTGGCTGGAGAGGAGGACGACGTAGCAATTCAAGGGGAACCAGCAGACTGCAAAGAGGATGACAACAAGCATCAGCATCTTTATGGTCTTCCTGTTCTTTTTGCGAAGGGCAAAGTACTGCTCAGTGGTGACATCCCCGATGGCATTGCGCAGCCAGAGTTTCTTGGCCACTGTCATGTAGGCAGCAGAGATGATCAGAAGGGGCAGAACATAGAGTAAAACAAAGGTTGCTAAGTCGAGATACTTCCAAAAGAGGTCAGCAGGCTCTGGGAAATCGGGCAGACAAAGGCACCGGGTGACCTCCTCACTGCAAGCGGAGATACCAGACACGGGGTGAGAGCACATATGGGTGGGCACTGGGGGAGAAGAACATGAGAAACAGGGAGGAATCATAGAATCATGGAATGGCCTAAGCTGGAAGGGACCTTAGAGATCATTTTAATCCAGCCTCCCTGCTGCCAGGGACGCCACCTGTCGACTAGATCAGGCAACACATCGGGACCAAACGGTGGGTGGGAGAGGGGTCCTGCCATAAAGCCTGGAGGCAGACGCTTCATTTACACATGTGTGACGGTTAAGCAGAGCCCTGCTGTCCAAGGATTTGAGCCATCGGGCAGCTTGTGAGCATATGCGGTGATATTTTCTTGCGGGCATCCATGACCTTGTAATAATATTATGAATTTCATCAATCATAAAATCTTCAGCTGCACAGAAGCTGATTTTTATTCTCCATCCTTTGGCAAACAGAAGCAGTCTCTGCACATATTGAGGACCTTTCCCTCATTAAAGCATTTTCCAAATATCAAGGCTCATTACAGCATTTTATGGAACAAGCAGCTGAGGCAGATTTCTTGCTTTCCCAGTGCTAAAGGGTAGATTAAAACCCATTAGCTTGTAGGTTTTTCCCCATTTCTGGTCTGCCCAGACAGGTCAGATTGGTACATTGTATAAAAGGCATGTATAGAGAGAGAGGGTCCAGGCTGAATCCTCTAACTTCTTAGCCTATTTCATGTGATTAGTGTGACAGAATAAAGATGGATAAAATACTTAAAAACGGGAACAAGGACAGGAACTCAAATACGCTCAGGGCTTCCAGTAGAAGATGCCAAAGTGTGACCACTGAGAGTTTGGCCTGCAGGGAGACTGTGAAGGAAGGCAAAGCACATCCTTACCTGTATTCAAAGGTAAAGAGTTTTTGATAGATAGCATGTGGTAGAGAAAAACAAGTTGCCATGATCCAGATTACAGAGATGTAGATGACACCTTTCACAGTAGATATGCGAGGTTTCAGAGGGTGCATTATAACCTGTGCAAAATAAACCAATATTCAGTCTTATGACATCTTGAGAAATAATTCTACCATTTTTTCATATTATCTTCCATCTTTAAATCTATTGCTTTATGTGGAAACCCAGCATGCAAAAAATACAGTCTTTTCTCAGCTCCCATTGACTGTAAACTGTATGCAAAAGCCTGATTTTTTTTCTCCATGGAAATGGGTAAGGTCACATCCCAGTCCTACCCTTGCATTCCAGTATTTGTGTCTAAGGAAAACTGGGAATCTTGCACACATGTTCATTTCCAGGTTCAATTTACTTAGTATAAAAAAAAAAAAAAAAAAGAAAAAAAAGAGGAGAAAATAATCTCAGGCTCTTGATTATTGGTGACTCAAAGAAGTGTGGGTTTGTGTTTTAACCCAGGGCTGCTTCTGACAGCCAGCGCGTTTTCTGGAAATTAGAAGCTTTCTAGCAGACATTGACAAATGTCAACTGTTTTGCGTGGCAGTCGGGTGACTGCAAACTGATAATGCCTGACTGTCCCCATGTTTGAGCCCATTATCAACAGCAAGCCACAGCTCTGTGACAAACACCAGTGGGCTACAGTTAGCTCTCCAGCAGCCAGGGTACCAAGGGGTGAGACATCCCAGAGCAAAGGGAGACTTCAGCTGTGGAAGCTAAGTGGGATGTCCCTACCTCCATGGTGCTGGACAAACCACCCCAGAGGAGAGCTGCCCACACGAATTCCTATCAGAATCTTAGACTTTCTCTGTGTTGGAGAGGTACTGGATTATCTACCACAGAAAAGCTCCTGTTCCCCAGCTGGAAGTGATGGCAAGGCAATGGACATCTCCCGTCTCCCACCTTTCTGCGGGCTTGAAAGTATTATTTCCATCAGACAGCAAGAACTGCTCCCTTCTCTGTCAGCTCCTCATGCGTCTTACCTTAATCTGGGAGCCGAGAAGGAAAGGACACAGGATCATCCTTCCTTCTTATTTTAATTATGCGCTCCCCAGCTTTCCATCTGACCGCCTCAGGGAGCTCTCACCTGGTGCCTGTCCACCGCGATGGCTGTGAGGGTCAAGGCAGAGACGTGGAGCGAGCAGTACTGTGCAAACCTACTGACATGGCACATCCCCTTCCCAAATATCCACGTACTGTTCACAAAACGAGCCTAAAACCAGAATACCATTAGCTTTACGCGTGCCCCCACGCCTCCACATGCTTGTAGATATCTGAGACGCCTTTGCCACATAATTCCTTGTGCTATATAAAAGTTATTTTTGACATAGCAGGTTCTTTGTATAATTTTCTAGCTTCTGAACCCTGAAGGTGTAGGTTAATGCTACTTAGTGGCCCAGCAGTATCCTCCAGGATGCTAAAGCAGCATGGTACCAAAGACGTTAGTTACGCTTTATTCACAGTGTATCCTTCTGCAGCCTAACTACTGAGTCAATACACTTGTTCTTCCCTTTCAAGCCCTCCTTACAGGATCAGGCTGACTCATCTGCCCTATCTTACTTCAAAGCAAACTACAGCTTTTCAACACAGCTTGCAAAATGATGGTGAGCATTAATAGTTTTTTTTCAAGAGCTTCATAGTACTTCCTTGGAAATACTTCAGAGAGGGGAAGGAAAAAAAAAGACCAGATACAATAAAGAACTACGTAATCACTGTGAGGTTATTATTGTTCAAGTACTATCAGGGCCACTTTAAACAAATGGGCAATTTCAGACCGTCAACTAGGTAACAGTAACTAGAGACGAAAAAGAAATGTGGAGTTTTCCAAAGGCAACTCCAGTCGCTGCAATTTGGGCTGGACAGGTATCTGCAGAACATCCATGCACTGCCTATAGTGGCATAAAGGAGAAAAGGCCACCAAAATAACTGTGATGACTTTATGGCCTCTCTGCCCCAGTCTTACCAGTGTAAAAGGCGTGTTGAGGAGCGTGATCATGATATCAGCTACAGCCAGGTTCACAATGAACAAGCTGGTGGCGGTGTGCATGCGCTTGGTCTTGATGACAACGTGACAGACCAGGATGTTGCCAAAGAGGGAGAAGACAATGATGAAGGAGTACGCTGCGATGAGCAGGGCTTTCACCGTGATGCTCTGTGATTCCGCCCCATACCGGCTCCTGTCCACGAAGCTCTGCCAGTCTGCCAGGCTGTCGTTATCCCAGGAAAAGAAACCTGAGATGTTCGGGATTTCAAAAGCCTTCTCCAGGCTCCCATTGAGGGGCAACTTTCCTGGGGTTGCAAAGGCGTGAATCAAGTCAGGGAAGGAGAGCCAGAGAAGACAGGACAACATCTCTGAAATGCTGCTCTGCTCCTCCGGTTTGGAAATAGCTCATTTGTGAGAGAGCAGAGCTCACGCCGTGTGCTGGGATAGATGTCGTCCTTTTGCTCAGCCTGGGGGCTAGGAACCCGGTGCGTGAGCAGCAGGAGCCGGGAGGACGTTCTTGCCTCCCACAGTGTGCTCCTCGGCTCGCCGCTACTTTTGTGCCTTCAGCCAGCTTTATACTCCCCAGACAAGCTCTGAGCCAGGATCTTCTGCAACCATTGGGCTGCATGACATTATTTCTGCTCTGACGTGCTGCTTTTCCATCCAGTCACACTCCCCCGGGCGCTGCTCCAAGATAAGCACATCTGTGAGGAAGGCAAATTAATCTCTCCACTCGTCAGCATCCTTTTTCTCTACCAGCAGCCCATTTCATGCAAATTCTGCGCTGTTTATAAAAGAGCAGCGTGTGCAGCAGCTCTGTTTTCTTGCAGGACACAACTCAAATTTCAGTTCAGTTTTAAAGGTCTGGCAGGGAGGTTTCAGCCTGTTTCACAGCGTGACACTAACTAGCATAGAATAGAGGGGTAACAGATGAACTGTGAATAACAAGCCAGTTTACTGTACTTACAGTATTTTTCCAAAGACCTTTTTTCCCTCCGAGACACAAATACTTAAGCTTTCCCTTGTCAGGAATTTTCTCTTGGCCAAGGGGGTAAAACATTCAATGTGAAATTGTGCTGTCTGGGGTTTGTAGAAATACAGAGGTAGTTACAAAGAGGTGTCCAAGCTCAGTGAGTTCAGTCTCCAAAGCAACAGGCAGCTGCACGAGATGGCAGCACGTGTGTTCCCTATGCCTTCCTCCCAAAAGCACAGTAGCAAATCTAAAAAGAAAGTATCTAAATCTAAAATCAAGAGTCACAAATCCAACACAGCACAGAAAGACGCTCCCTTCCACAAGAGCACGTGTCAGGTGTTGCCCCTCTGCTGGCGACGGGTCTGCTTGGGTGATGTCAGCTAATCCCAGTCACAGCAGGTTTCTTACATAAAAGGCTTCATTTAACCATCAATTAAAAGACCACTATCTGAAAAGCTTTTATTATAAACTGGTCACTCACTGGTGAAAGTAACGCTTCCAGAAGATGCATTGTGACTCACCCACTAAACAGCTCAGGCTGCTTTCTCCTCACTGCTGCTCAGGAGCTGAACACAGCAGGAGAGGTGGCACAGCCAGCCCACAAGCGCTCCTCTGCAGACTGCTGCCAGCATCTATTTATTCCGCAAAATTGTCCAATTTGAGCTCTTTCAGCACTTTGCCTGTCTCGGAGGAAGCTTGCCAGCGAACCTGTTGGAGCTGCTGAGGTGTCATCCACCTGTGACCATTCTGAGAGAAAGAAAGAATCTGTGTCCAGCTCAGAAACACTTGGCCAGGGAAGATCACAGCATCACAGTAGGCTAGGGATTGGAAGGGACCTCAGAAGATCATCTAGCCCAGTCCCCCTGCCAGAGCAGGAACACCTAGATGATGTTACACAGGAACACGTCCAGGCGGGTTTTGAATGTCTCCAGAGGAGACTCCACAACCTCCCTGGGCAGCCTGTGCCAGGGCTCTGTCACTCTCACTGAGAAGTTTCTTCTCAAATGTAAGTGGAACCTCTTGTGTTCCAGCTTGATTTCATTACCCCTTGTCCTATCATTGTTTGCCACTGAGAAGAGCCTGGCTCCATCCTCCTGACACTCCCTCTTTATATATTTACAAACATTAACGAGGTCACCCCTCAGCCTCCTCCAAGCTAAAGGGACCCAGCTCCCTCAGCCTTTCCTCATCAGGGAGATGTTCCACTCCCTTAATCCTCTTTGTGGCTCTGTGCTGGACTCTCTCAAGCAGTTCCCTGTCTCTCTTGAGCTGAGGGGCCCAGAACTGGACACAATATTCCAGATGTGGCCTCACCAGGGCAGAGTAGAGGGGAAGAAGGACCTCTCTCAATCTACTAACCATCCCCCTTCTAATACACCCCAGGATACCTCTGACCTGGTGCTGCCAGGAAAACACAAGGAGTCTCAGAACGCAACATAAAAGGCACAGGGAGATGGCAGAGAGCAGGACAGGGCAGTGTTCTGGTGTGGGTTTGGAAAGAGAACAGCGCAGGTGGTGGCACATATCCCCCTGCTCGCTGGGCTGCTCTGGCAGCTTCTTTTCAGTGCTGCTGGCCAACACGCAAGGGTATTCTGTCTTCTGATACTCAAACTCCAGCTCTTACTCTTCCACATCTATCAGATTCTGCTCCTCTGCACTGCAATCTGTATTTCAGCAAAAATTATTAGTTCTATTTAGTCCCCTTGATTCAATTCTTCATTTCTACAAGGGTACCCTTGCACAAGTAGCCACAGCCGCTGTTGTCTTCAAGGACCAGGTGCTTGCAGGAGAGGAGGAGGCCTTCTCACCTCCTCATGCAGCCTGCTGGGAGAAAAAAAATGGGAATCTCCTCCCCCACAGCACAAGCCCACTGTCCTCTAAGCTGGACTCAGCACCCTGGGAACCGAAGGAGATAGTCCCACCATACACCAGGCAAGCCTACCCGAAAAGGACCCAGAAAAAGTTCCCCGTGGTCATGTCTCTCCCATGTCACTCGGTGCCTTTCACAGAATCACAGAATTGCTGAGCCTGGAAAAGACCTCTGAGATCATCAAGTCTCTGCCTCAGATCACCCTTCTGGTTTAGTTTGTATTTAAGCACAGCCCAGTTCACCTACGTGTGGTTGCTACTAGTAGAATTTTCAGCTTGGTACCTGCTCTTCCCAGTTTCACCCCTGCTCCACCATCCCCAGCACCCTCTTACAGCAAAGGAAGCTGCTGCACAAGAATGTCAGGATTTGGTAGGCTCTGTCTGGTTTTTTTGTAAGAGGTATGTGTGAAGTGATGTCATTTATAAAGTGAAGAGTGTTAAGAAAATGTCTGAAATAAAGCTATACAGCTCACAAACTCAGGTAACCAAAACAAGTCATCAAAACCACCTGTGCAATAGCACTTTTAGCAAAATTATAATAAATTAGAAAACGGGCGTGGTGAGGAAAATAAATGGTTATTAGGGGAATATAAACAAAAGACACACTTAAAAATGCAAGTTGGAAACATTCAAAAAAAGGAATAATGTCTTTTTCGCTCATAAATACACAACAGCGTGTGCATGCACTCACCCACTGCCATGTCCCTAGGAACAATCTTTCTTGCACCACCGCAGCTTTGCTGAATTTTTGAGCTTTACTGGGGTAGGTGGATTGGAAGTTACACGAGCGAGAAGTGACTTTTCAGAAACCATCCACTGTGATCTCTGAGAAATAATGTTGATTTTCTAAGCATCTTAACCCCACCCCATGTAATAAATCACACTAACAATTATGAGAGATATCTGTTTGCAGTGCAGTCTTTCAACTCACACCAGGCTGTGAAGGATGCCATCTTTACCTTCTGTACAAGACAATTTGAGAACTGCAGCAGTTTCAGTTTACACTATGAACAAAGCTGCTGTGAATTTGACAGCTGACTGGAAAAAAAAAATGTGAAAAAGGTACAAGGAACCTTTAAAATTATTCCTATTAATCCTAATATGTTTTGCTAAAACCTTTGCCTAGGATGTGCCTGCAACACTAAGATAGAGTTCCCTTAAGATCTTAGTGAAACAATAAACCAGACAATTTAAGTCTTGATAACAAACCAGGTTTAATTTTGTGTGGCACATTGACCTTCAGGAGGGAGTCACCAGGACTCCAACCACACCCCTGCAGGACAAGGGGAGAAAATCAGATGAAAATCTCATGGATCAAGATGAAGGCCAGTTGGGATCAGCTGTCCTGGCTGTGCCCCCTCCCAAACTCATCCCCAGCCCACTGGCCTTTGGGACGGTGGAGAAGGGACAGTGCTGATGCCATGGTGGGTATCAACACCCTTCCACCTACGGGCAGAGCACAGCTGGGCTGCTGTGGGCAATTAACTCCACCCCAGGCAGACTCGGCACACATGGAGAATGACATAAAGCAGCAAAGCATTTTAAAAATTTCAGTCCCTCAGGTTCAGCGTAGTCTATACAACTGACATTCATGATTTACTTAACAGAAATAGTTTATTTAAAAAAGAAAACTATCTAAGCCCTTATCTTGAAGGGCATATACAGCAGCTTTTTAATTGCATAGGTAATACTACAGCTTTGACAGCCCTTAATGAAAGAGCCAGGCAATGAAATTACTTGCTGACACCTGAAGCCATCCCACTGCTTTGGAAAATGCTCGTCACACCTCAAGCCCACCCAGGCAGCACCTCCACACCTCATGGCTGCTCAGTCACCCCTACCCCCTTTTGGGATGGGGAGGAGAAAATACAACAAAAGGGTGGAGGGTTAACACTAAGGATACGGAGGTCTCACTCACCACTTACAGTCACTGGCAAAAACCAGAGCAGACATGGGAGACGTGCAGCTAGGGGGACTCAAGATTTGCATGGGAGCCACCCCCATAGCTCCACCACCACCCAAACCCCACAACACACACCCAACACATCTGCTAAGCTCCACACTAGAGATTTGCAGGTCTTGATTATTTTCATGGAAGTCTTCAGGAAGCTCAAGGCTCTAATGGCTTATGGCCAGCACTTTTTGGGGAGTGGGTTGTACAGAGGTGGAAGGAAAAGAGCAGGAATAGGTCTAGGTCTTGGCTCCTTCAGTGGGAGTGGTTCCACCACTGTGAATACAACACTGTATTCTAAAAGCCTCAATTTGAGAATATTTGGAAAATAGCGATGACATTTTAGGGGGGGTTACTGAAGCAGTGAGTTGAGGAAACATACAAGAGGCACTGTCCTGCCCTTTACTGGCTCAATCACTTTATTCCTCAAGCAGCGTTCTTTGTTAAGTTGTAAGGTTCTAGTCCTTACATAAAGAGCTAAACGTGTAATTCAATTTGAAGTCTTTGGCACATCCTGAATTATAGAGCAGAATTCATTCCCATATTCCAAGACATTTAATAACTGCAATAGTGGGTTTAGTTCTTTTACTAGGGTTTAAAGTAGAACATTTTCCCGCTTCAATACCGAAAACTGTATTTTGGGTGAAACTTTTACTCTTCAGAGTTTTCAACTGTTATCTGCAGAAAATTGCAAATAAGTACAAATGTCATTAAGCTGACCGAGTCCGCGTCCATACCCATACTTGCATACTACTATACATTTACTCCTCCACAAAAATCAAGCCCAGGAGGTGGAGTTTTCTATAAAAGACGCAACCATTACTTACATTATCATCTCAGAAAGAAAATAGGGCCTTTAGAAGTTTTAGGCAGAATTTCCAGAATATTAGAGTCCAGCCTAATGCACCAAGCAACCCAGTACCCAAATTATACTAAACTTGGTGCCGCTGAGAAAAAACACTCAATCCCAAAAACATGTCATAGAAGCGAAAACTGAAGGTAAGCCATCGTTTACAGAGAAACATCACACAGAGGATGCCTTGCAAGCTGCTTTCTGTTTTCTTCACTAACTTGCACGATCTCTCTTGTATAGTGAGCCAAAAATCACTTAGTTCTTCTTGATGGTGGAGTGCTTCTGAACAGATCAAATTCATCCTGCAGTTCATGAACAGATAGGCATTACTACAACTTGCATGCATTCCAAGTCATAAAAAGTCAAGTCACCTTTAGATTAAAATAGAAAGTCTGGTCACACTATTCCATGTTTGCCAACAGACCTGGTTTTGTTGGTTTTGATATGAAAGAGATTCTCAGCTGATTTAAAAGTTCAGATCACAAATTCTTCCCTTTTACAAGATTAAAATGAACAAATTAAAGGACATAGCCAAGCATTAGAGTAGATCACGATTTCTGTCTTTCCCAGGCAAAACAACTTGTTTCACACATTTCAGAAATGACAATTTACTGATTAAGAATTGATGGGAAAAAAAAGGACTGGATATTCTCTTAAGGTCCTTTTTAGCCTTATTTTTGATGATTACGTATATATTCTAGTTAAAGCTGGTTGCAGTAATCTAGCCCTATCAGTGAGGAAAAAGAAAATGCCCAATTTCACTCTGAAATGCTTCATTCAAATAGCTGTAAAACAGTAAACTATAGAAAATTAAAATAAAAAAAAAAAAGGCTGCTATATACCATACCTCATCCGACTCAAAATCAACTCCTCTGGATGTCTGGCTTTGTGAACCTCTTTTACTAACTGAAGGTGTAGTTGACAACCTTGAAATATAAAAAGGGAAACAAAGGCATCAGCATGTTCTCAATTACCAGGCATTCCAATAACTTGCCCTTCAATTTAGCCTTGGACCCCAAACAGAAATAACAGTAAAGAGAACTACTCAAATTCTCAAGCTACCTTATTGTAAAGCTCTGAGCCAGCTTATCTCAATCAGTACATCAACTTATTGTTACAGAAAGATCATCCACATTAACAGGTAAAAACAATTATATAACTTCTCTAAGTAACATTATGACTTTCTTAAAAATGTGGTTTTTTCAGGTAGTGGATCAGATCCCTGGATTCTGCTGCCCAGTCAGAAATAAGGCAGCAATGGTACCATTCCTGAAGTAAACATACCAACCTTTGATTGACTTTGGAAGGAACAACAGAAACTTCTTCCATATCAGAGTCATCATCTATAATATCCTGAAAAAAATGATATAATTTATAAAGCTATTTAACAGAGTTTATTCTTACAGAGATACAGTGCATAATACTACAGTACTAGAGCATAGAACCTTTGGGGTTTTTTTCCCCTACTATATACTTATTTATAACCTACTTAGTTACTCTAACACATACTTGAGAGGGCTGCAGGCCAGAACTGTACAAACATGCAAATACAGCACAACTTTTGCTCTTCTTACCCTTGATCATGCAGATACTCTGAAAATACTCATGTATATACTCTCTGCATCTTAAGACTGTGGTCACAAACAAAACACAGTCTTCATTTTCGTCAGACCAACATGATACCAAAAAAGGGCACAAAAGGTTGACAAAATTAACATGCAGAAGCTTACTGCTGGAACTGACAGCTTGGGAACATCTGATGATTTAGGGTAATGTTTTGACCATATATTCATTTCTCAAATCAAGAGACAGCCAAAGGCAGCGCAACGTCACTCAGGCAACATGCTTCTTACCTCAGAATAAGATTTAGATGAATTCAAGGAGGCCTGTGGTTTGAAAGACTTAAAGGCTGGAATAAAACCAAATATAGTTTTTGATGTGCTCACACAATAAAATACAAACAATGTTACATCATTCCTTTTCTGACTTGCTCAGAATGCATTTCCTCTGCAAAATATCCTAAATACCCTAAAACACAAAAGCAAAATCCCCCAAACCCAAACATAAATTAAGGCTTTGTGAGAATCTGAGAGTCTGGGGATCTAGCCCTCTGCAGGTGCTTCTCAGCCTGGCTGAAAAGCTTTCAGTAACTTTGGTTAAGAGGAAGAGAAAAATGTCACTATAATTTGTATTTCTGTACATCTAACAGTTTAGACATCAACATATCTGCTAAAATTTATTTCTCTGAAGTATTTTAGATCATTTGCTGACCAATTTAAACTTCAAGTAATACGCTTATTAATTTAAAACTCGCTTTACTTCTGTGTATTTTCTGTGGGATTCACATATAGATTCATGAGCTGTATTTTTTTCTTTAATACTCGTATTACCTACGCTGTTTCCTCAGAGCCTGTCCTCTGGTGTAAGGAAGGGCTACTCTCACAAATGAGGCTTAAGTCACACACGTGTTTCTCTCCCCTAATAAAAACTGTCACTTCTGAAACTTGCTACAATGTCAAGACTAAATGGATTTGCATCAGCCAAGTTAAAACTTTTATCCACTGAGGAATATTCTGCAGAAAATAGATGCCAATAAATCACATTCCTTCCATGCTTACTCCTTAAGGAACTGCATATAGCAAGATGTTCCCTATTTCTAGTTCTAATCAGCAGTTCCCAACATGTTTCATTGTACCCCACAGCAGCAGGGTTATCGTTATTCTCTTTTTTCTCCCCTCCATTTTGGTTTCTCTCATCACCATTAGCCCTTGTATTTAATTAGAAATGAAATAATCTCTCATAGCTGTATCAGACTAAAAGAAATAAAGGCAATTAAAGCACTTCATTATTAAACAAACACCTCCATTACAATTAGAGTCATGGTGAGATCGAATGCCTACCATCCATGATTGACATATTCTTGGCAGGCACAGACACAGGCTTGTAGGTTCTGCTGCTCGTAGCTGACTCTTGGCTAGTGCTTCCTGCAGGGATAATAAACAATAGGTTGTTCGGTGGTCGGGTTTCTGCCCCCCCAGCTTTAGTCTGTCATTACTGAGTGGGAAGTCACTAGAAAACCAACATTTCTTTTTATTTCTTCATTTTCTTATCTGAATCAAAGCCCTTCTCACATGCAGAACTGCTCCAGTTCAAGCATTCAAAACTCTACAGAGCCAGCCTCTTAACACACACACACACACACACACTCACTCACTCTCTCTCACACTTTTAGCTTGGGAAATACACACACACACACACACACACACACACTCACTCGCTCTCACACTTTTAGCTTGGGAAATATATCCCATTCTCTCAGTCACTTGCAACAATGAAGTCTCTTGTAAATTCCATTAGGATAGGTACAATCTGTACCTCTTCTCTGTACTGATCCAATGCATTACCTTTAGCAGTAACAAAGGGTTATTCACACACCTCACTGCACAGATCTTCTCAATAATGCACCTTTTAACAGTCTATTATGTTTCCACAACTGGGAAGCAATATCTTTATTTTAATCACCCTGTGAAGAAGTCACAACTTAAGGCTTGTAAAGCAGTCAACTGTGTGTAATATATCAAAAATACAGGGGAAGAAAAATGTCTTCACAAGTAAGAGTCCTTAAGCAATAAATTTCCAGTAGATACAAACATTAAAGAAAGTCACCTTTTAAGGAGGAAAAAAAAAAGTCAGTAACCACAGTACAAAGAATGTGAAGTTTTTCTTACCTCTTCCCCTTCGAGATGAACCTCTTGCTGTCGCATTTTGTCCTCTTGCACCTCTTGCCCTGCCCCTTGCCCGCCCCCTTCCTTGCCTCATTGTTCCAGGAAGGGCATCATCCGAATCACCAGTGCCTCTTGTCCCCGTGTCCATGAGTTCTTCATCACTGGAAGCCTCGACAAGAACAGCATCCTCAGATCTGAGGGCTCTAGCCCTGGTCATTGCCTGAAATGGAATAATAGGTGCTAGAGGAAAAACAATTATTAAATACACCATTGTTAAATGCTAGTTGTGATAATACAGCTCCAAACCATTAAGGCTTAAAAGACTCAAACCCACAGCATCATGGAAAGCAAGGAAGCCTGTCTAAAAGCAGGAACAGTTTTTAGTCTCTTTAATTTATACGCGTGTATATAATATACAGCTCCAAACCATTAAGGCTTAAAAGACCCAAACCCACAGCATCACGAAAAGCAAGGAAGTTTGTCTAAAAGCAGGAACAGTTTTTAGTCTGTTTAATTTATACGTGTGTATATAAAGTAGCTAGCTAAGCTCTCAAAACAGAACAGAACTAGTTAATCATATGTTGTCAGTGGAGTTTGATGACCAGTACAGGTCATCCTGTATCAGCCAGGTACATCTGCTCAGAGGAAGAATCCTTCATCTTCACTGCTGGCAGCGAGTGCTCAAGACAACTAATTCACACAAAGAGGAGAACTCAATCCCAACCCAGGTGTTCTTTTCCTCAGTTTCATTCCAGCCCCAGACAGCTCGCAAAGACACAAGAGCACCAAGGCTGTCAGTTCTCTTTGGAAAGACGCACACAACCCAGATACAAATCTCTGGGAGATCTAAGACTCTAAGACTACTAATGAGGACAAGAGTGCCTAAAGGTTTACCAATAAAGCAAATGGTTCCAGTAATACACTCAGTATAGCCCACCCACAGGTCCACTGGCGATGGGATCACAAATTGTTTAAGCTGACAGATGTGAAGGTCACCTGGTCTAACCTCAGTACAAGGCAAAATCAACATGACATTCAGGTTCACAAATTTGCACAAGAAAAGAGATCTCAAAAGCCAAACTGAGTAGTAGCTCAGGCACATACTATACTCAGGAAGATTTAAAATAGAGTTACTTATCTTCCCTAGCCAGAAAGGCACTTTTGGCAAGGACAATGTTGAAGTATTGCTAAGTGACATCATTCACACGCAGTGGTCACCATTCTACTCTTCAACCTACATTCAAAATTCAAAGGAGTTACCTCACGAACTTCCTCATCCTCTTCTTCAGTATTCTTTTTTCTACTCTCCCTGAATTTTCGCACCTGAATAAAAAAGTTTTCATCAAAGTAACAGCTAATGTCATACAATAATCAACATGCAGTAAGTGGGAAGTCTTAATCACCGAATTAAGTCAAGCTCATGCAAGAGGCAAAAGAGAGTATAAGAATAACTGAACAGTCTGTTTAAAGCTTTTTCAAGCTGTTCTACAGTCCAAGAATCTCACATTCTATTAATAACTGGAGCTACATCACTGGAGAGAAAAAACTTGGGACACAATGAAAAGCAGGAGGTATGTTCAGGAGAAGGAAAGTATACGTAATTTGATGTTAAGGGACAGTGAAATATGAATAAGTGGAAAAGAAGGGGTAGAGATGAAGAAGCGAGATAGAAAACAACAATATTGGAAAGAGACGAACTTTGCAATACATGTAAAACTAAGAAAGCTCAACTTGTCAAATACGGAAAAAGATATGATGGGTGGGAGGGAAAGAAGCTATTAGTCTGAAATACAAACAACCAGCAACTCCAAAGTGGCACAGAAAGTCTATGGGCACTAATTTCAACCCCTCATGAATTAAAGCAATCAGCAAGAAAACAGGCGGTGCAACCTTCCTCCTCCCACATGCCAAATTATTCTTTACACAGCCCACAGCTAAGCCGCCAGAACAACTTGTCACACAATAATTAAATATTACAGCTGAATACATGGGCTCTTATGGAAGCTCAACATGTTGGCAGACAAGTCTGTTAAGGGTTCCTAGATACACGTAAACCAGGTTTGTCTCTGGGAGACTCTGAGCTGCAAGCAGTCAGGAGCCAGTAAAGCACCTGAAGGATAAGTTTCCTCTGTGCTTGCCCTGTTCTGGTACTCCTCCCTAGGCCAATATGGAAAAGCTAAAAAGAGATTATATCTACCAACCTTCTCACAGTAGATATATATCTAGTTCTACATATATTGGAGTGACAGACCTATTCCGTGCATGCGTGTGCAAACACAGCATCAGTCTAAGTAAACCTACTCCCCATTTTCAATATAAGCTTTAAAACTACGGATTTGAACTTCATCATATTTATTAACTCCAGAAAATTACAAGAGGCGTTACACATGTTCCTCACATGAGGAATCATTTAAACCAAGTTTGAGCACTACTTTTTCTACTAGCTGCCTCAAACTCTCCTAAGGAATTAACAGAATATTACCTCTTCATCTATTTTTTCTTCCTCTGCATCAGTGCGACGCTCCTTAAGAAACCTCTGCGTTTTTTCTAGTTGAAATTTCACCAACTCTTCTATGGCATCTTTTTCCTCTTTGTCCACAAACTCTTGCACTGCTTCCCCCATTCCTCTTTCAGTTAGAAGTGAGAGCTGTACTTTCTTTGTAATCAGGAAAAACATTTTGTTAAGAAGCATTTGCCAAAGCAAGTAGTATTACTGTTGTTTCAGAAGTTGGATCCGAAAACAATGTGCTTTGAAGATTTTAACCAGAGAAAAGCACAGCAATAAACAAACAGGTTATTCATCAAAATATACTTACAACCCTCTTGCTACCAGCATGTTACACCTACTTAGAGTAGTTTCCAGACTCATCAAAAAAAGTTTCATAAACAGTAAACCCACAGCAGCAATCACATCTAAAATAATTTGTCTGAAACGTATTGCTGAGAGAAGGTAAACTGTATTCTTTCCTAGTTCCCCTCACTTTATCAAAGTTAGGACTCACCTGCAGAGACATAAAAATGCTATTAAAAATAGACCCTGAATTACTACAAATGCTGTTTTGCTGAGTTTTACTGTAAAATTCTAACATTAAAAATGGCAGTTACAGAGCAGTGCAAATCATCATTATGAAGCATTTAGAGCTATTAAGTAGAAGTCTAGTGAAATGCAATTCTGTAAATACCAATAGCTCTCACATGTTCATCAACTGAGATAACATTCAACAAGACGTTCTACATTAAGATATTACTACAGACACTAACTAGTACAAATAGTAGATGCT
>NW_009734453.1:0-12572 GCF_000703405.1 Apaloderma vittatum | reverse complement strand
ATAGTAGTTGCTACTGGGGGTGTTTTGTAGCCAGTCTCTTCTCTATCCTCCTTCCCCAATAGAGTAAGGAGAGACATTGAGAGCGAAACCCCTGCATGGAGAGATATATTTAAATTGCAGCATCTTTTGTTGTAAACTACAGCACAGATAAGTTCTCAGTAATAAGCAGGACATATGCTGATTAATTATTTTTGATCCTTCCAGGTGGCCTTCAGGAACTGTTCTGAGCATTGCATTGGAAGGAGAAAACATTCACTGAAATAATGCTGTGCAGAGGAATAATTTTCACAGCTATTATAAAAAAAAGAAAAAAGAAAATACAAGCACCTCAAAGGAGTGACTGATTCTAATGAGGCAAATGCAGAATGTTCATGTTTCAGCAATTAAGCTTTCTTCCAAAGGGGGTAAAGAAAAAGCTTGGTAAAGTGACAAAGAGCAGCGATTTTAATTCCCAGGCCTCTGCTTACCAGCAAGACTGAAACTGAACAGTCTAGAACTTGTTAGATGGCTTTGGTCTGACAGTTTTTGAACATCCAGCTACAGCCCTGTGCCACCTCAGGGTCCAAGGACTCTTTTGTTTCCCTAGTCAAACAAGATTAGGTGTCCCACACACTCTGAGGCACAAGCTACCTTAACACAATATTTAATATCCCTGTCGTTATTTTGGGCCACAACATGCTGTCCCTCCCTCCTTTTGGCACTACCAATAATACTTTAAAACATATTAGCCCCCTACTGCAAGCCTCCCCAGAATATCAACGGATTCTCACAAGTCTTTACAGTTACTGTAAATCCAGTAACTGAGCTGTTTACGCAAGAGCATACAAACTACTTGGGAAGATGGTTTAAGAAGGGCAGTGTTTCAGAATAAGAGATGAAAAGAGATTAAAAGCAAATTTTTTTTTTTTAATAGAACAATATAGCGTCCATTCTTTGACCCTGCTACCCCTCCCCGTGGGATATAGGGGTGGCAGACATTCGAAGAAGTAGCTACTTCTCAACCAGTCACCAGGGCATGACTTAGGCCATCCCAATACTGAGACCTAATATGTCTAATTCTAGGCAAGAGGATATAATTTAGGCAATTTTTACCGCAGGAATACTTGCTCTAATGATTGTCTATAAGACATGCTCTGAAGTAGTCCATCTGAAAGTTATGCTTGATCATCTAGATCAAGCACTTGGGTGTCTGACTCGCTGATTATTATTTTTTACCTCTGAGACATTACTGCCTTTTTTGGAAAAGGGAAATAAAGCAGGTTTAATGAAAGAGTGGGAAGAAAACAAGCAAACTGGGGGGCTCCCTTCCTTCAACCTGCTCTGCTTCAAATACATGGAATTGTACTACGTTTGAGGACACAAATATACTGCAAAGCAACAAGTTACTCCAAGTCAGCTGGTAATAGTAAATGCTACAGTCTCACATTCACCCGATAGTAAATTAAGGTAGTTTCTCACTCGGAGCCTGCTGCTCACATTTTCTCTCTGCAAGAACACGACACATTCAGCACAGGGCAGACACTGCAATTCAGAGGAAGAGTTATCATCGCGTTCTCAAACCAGCCTGTGTTCACACACCTCATACAACCTACACGCAACAGTTACCCGTTAAGACATATACTCCATGCAGGAATTCACAACACAGTTATACAGGAAATAAATTCACTTCTTTGTGGATGTCGAAGCCTTTTCAGGGCACACTACTTAGATTAAGGAAGCAAAAAAGAGAAAGAAGATTGTACTTAATTTAAAAAAAAAATCATAAAAGGTAGAAAGCTACCTTCTCTGCCGTCTGAAAATACTGCTTTACAAGGTCTTCCACCCTCAGTGTTGTCCCCTCAGAAGCAGGTCTTCTAACGAGTTTTCCAAAATTAAGATCGTTGTCTAGAACAGAAAAGCATAGTGGCATCATCACCTACATTTGCAGCTTTTCATCATCATCGCACAGACAGTAATAGGACAACAGATACTGCAGGGCTCTTACGAATTGTGGTCCCTTTCATACGTAGAGTCTATTGTCTGGAAACACAAGCAAACATCACAGATGCAATAACTGCACAAGACAACTCCACTTTCAGCAGATACAAAGCATTCTTCTAGAGTATCAAACATCTATAATTATAAATTGAATACTGTGTCCTGAATGTTATCATAATTGAATTCCAGAAGATCACAAAGGGAAGAAAAATCAAAGGACCCATCAAAGCACAGAGGTCTTTTTTATAAGTAACTCTGGCACTAGAGAAGAAATTTTCCTCCAAAGCAGAATGACTTATTCTCAGTAGAAGATGTTCAGAGCTCATTAAGGCTGCCCCCAATACTCAGGCAGTGAGGTAGGAAAAACAGAACCATGAAAGGAATCATCAGCTGAGGCTACCCCATACAACACAAAGGAATATGAAGTGACTAGAGATTGCTTTCAGACATCTGCACAGGCAGAACTTCTATCAGTTTTTATGACAGAAGAAACGACTTCTGAATTCTTGAAAATCTTAACATCACCTGTGCTGAACCACATCATCATGTTCACGCGTACTGAAAATTCTGACTGCTTTGTTAGCCACCTCCCTTGCATTCACAGATGTCTAATAAAGCAATGCAGAAAACCATGGCCTTCTTTTTACATTCTCTTCCTGAAGCAGAGATGGCACATTAAGTAAGAACAATAAAAAAAAAGTACTTTGATGAAACATGGTGACAAACGTGGTCACTATCTTCCACTCCAAAAATGTTAATGAGACTACATGATGATTAAAAAAAACTAAGCAAAATGTAACACAATCAATACAGCATGATAAAACCCCCCCACTCACTAAATGAAGTTTTTATTCATGAAACACGATGTTTTGACCTTTATAAAACTGACAATGTAAATAAAAACTGCAAATGGAATTAGAGTACTTACAATGCACTAATGTGAAATATTAGCAGATCTTTAGCACAGAGTGTTCTTGTGCAAGCTGTATCTTCATTAACAACTATTACAAATCCAGTATTTGGGCAACATCTATTAACCATTTATCAAAAATTCTAGGCACAGTGTAAAATGCTACAATAGTAACAGACACTATGTTTCATAAAAATGCTTGAATAGAGACAGACTTGGAAGAGACAAGGTGAGAGCACCTCATACACATGATTAATGACAGCAAACAAAATGCTGTCAGATTTTTCACACCTTTCTTTTTTTAAAACAAACAAACAAAAAAAATCCCCACAAATATCTCTCAAGCCCACCCCCTCCATTGCTATTTTAGGTATAAATAAATTACTACAGCAATAAAATTGAAAACCAAAGGGAAAAAGCATGACACATCTCTTCTTGCAGAGCGCCCCAAACCAACCACCTCCCTCTGAAAAGTCTCAGGAGCGAGATGTTTAACACGTTTCATGGTCATTATCATAGAATCATGGAGTAAAACTCAGTCTGCTATGGAGCTGTATATATTACTATAAGCAAGTCAGTAAAGTTTGAGGTGAAATAAAATAGAATTATTTACAAATAACTGTCAGAAGATGCTGTGCTGAATATCAAAATTTTAGACGAACTGAGAACTAGAACAGAAATACTTGTGCAAGAAATACTTGTGCACTTAAATGAGACTACGCATCCTTATTCCTTCCATAACACAACAGATGGAACACACCAAACCTGTGCAGGTGCTGGGTAACAAAACAAAGGAAGAAGAATGAAAAGCAAAGCAAGCCAATGATTCCCTCCTTCATAGTTACCATTTTTCCCTTTTTGTTCACGACGCCTGAAAAAGTGTATGATGTCTTTTGGGTTAGCCACCCTGTCGATGTACTTCTGGCTAAAACGATGGACACTGAATGGTTCAAAGCCACCTGCATAGTCAACCTAAGAGAGGAAAGGACCAATTTAAATATGAAAAAAAACCCAGAAATAAAGAAGCTACACAAATAGAGTTTGTTACCCTTCAGAAGAAAAATTTAAGTAAAAAGCCAACTTAAAATTAATGCTTTACCATACTATAGTACTTATAAAAATATAAAATAGTTAAGGGATGATAGCAGTTATTAATAATATCAACAAAATAGCTAACAACTACCCAGATTCATAACTAGTTCCTAACTTCATTTACCAGTGTTCAGGGAAGTTTCCATAAATTGGGTTAGGAACAAACACAGAAGAACATAACTTCAGAAAAACTTCTCTGTCAGTGGTCACTTTTGATGCCCTTACTCAGCCCAGCAGTAAAGTCCCCTTGTGACCAGTCTCATCCTTTACAACCAAATACTGGTTAAACCACAGGTAAACAGAACTGGGCTACAAAGGAAATTTGTATTTGCCCATACGAAGTAAGAAGTCTTCTATATTATGTTTTTGCACAAAAAGCATGACTTTCCTCTGAAACTTTTCACAGTGACCTTTCAAAACAAAACACAACAATCCAAACTGAACAAGCTCTTACTCGTAATCTTATGAGAGGCTTCTCTGGCTGGCGTGGATTTCCCAAGCGTTCTCTTTCTGCATTGTCCAGCATCAACTCCACCTGTGAAGCAGAATTAGAAATTCAGCTCCACTTTGTTCTCTAACAGATGCCCAAACCCTTCAAGTATAACTTACCTTCCAGATACAGCACAGTCCAGCAGTATCTGCTGATCACTCACACTGTTTTATTTTACAGCCATCATCCTTTGCTAAATTTCTAGCTCCACGGTACAGCAGGAAGAGATTTAGGCAGACCCAAGAGCAACGAATAAACCTGCTCAGCCACTTCTGCCCCAGCTCTCGGGGTTTAGGGGCTCCTGTTCATGCTGGTGGCAAAGCACATCCAGCCCCACCCCACTCAGAGGTGGGAGGTTTGGCACAAAGATGACTCAGACCCCACAGAGCAGTTCCAGAACAGGTCATGCCTGGGAAAGAATCTGGAAGTCAAGGCTGCAGTGAACGTCACAGAATTAGCTGCCTACGAAAACACTGCCTACGTCCCTCTCAAGTGTAAGATGGGGCAGGGCACAACATCTCTCATCTTCAAGTCTGAAAACCAGTCCCACTCCTTGTCCATACACCGTTATCCTGATGCTGAGAGCAGTACAAGTTACCTTTTCCATGCAGAACGCTTGTATCGCCTGAGTTACTTTAGGATTGTCAGGATTAAAAAGATCAGGATGATCAGCTAGAACAATATCCTCCATTTGGAATGTCCGCACTGTCTCGAGAGCAATCTTCTGCATTTTCATTTTCTTCCCTTTAACGTGCAGCAAACCAATATGTCTAGAAGAAGAAAGGTAACTTACTAGAAGATAAGCACAAGAGAACTATGCTATAAAGATACGGTTTAAATTAATGTTTGTTTTCTGAGAAAAAAAAGTTTAAAAGCTACATGAAGTTCTTGGGTCTGTACTTTAGGCTTGGCCTTGTCAAACCTCGGTTCTCTTACATTTGGATTGTGCTCATTCCACACATGAGCACACGTACACAGCTCCTCGTATTCAATTTTATCAGAGTGTAACTCCTCTTAAGCAAGTTTCACTTGCTTCAGGAGTTAAGCTTAATCCCAAGTAAAGTAAAAGTTATTCTGGGCACTGATTTCATCTACAACATTTCTTACGTCACACTCTGAAGTCAATCCAGGTTACGAGACAAGTCCTTTCATACTTAACACAACTAATTTCTCCTTTCTCAACACAACACATGTAAGGCAAGTGCCAATAAGAACACAAAGAAAAGACCACACACTTCTTCACAGCTTCTCCGGGGGACAGAGATGTCACCACTGAACTTCCTGGCTGGGAAACATAGAAACGTTGCTGTTCATTTTGGCATGGAGCTATTTTACACTCATGTTCATGACCCCACACAACAAGATTAATGAAGTCATCTAAAAACTGCTCGGGAATGTAGTTAGTAGCTCCATGTTTGCTCCTGTTTGAGAAAAGAGAAAAATAATTAAAATGTGTACAGTCACGGCTGGGCAAGGAGGGGAATGAAGGAGTGTGATTTAAAGTGATGCAGAAACTCCAGCAAAAAACATCTGACCTCCATCTCCTATCAGGTGCTCATCACATTTAGTCCTTCCACAATTGTTTGAAGTGTTTGGTTAAATAAAGAGGCAATTTACACAGCTCATTCTTTCCTGCTCCCCTCCTTTTTTTTTTTTTTAACCTCCCTTCTTACCTGGCTTGCAAGAATTTAGGGGTTTTTTTTCTTACATCAGTGAGCACCTGGTGGCTTTTTTTTTTGGAGGCTTGGCTGGTTGGTTTGCAATGGTGGTGTAAAACCCACTGAACAAAACAGACATGGGACAAGCTACTCGTCACCCCTTTCCAGAAAGGAGAGGGGGTGAAGGAAGAGTGAGTTCCTTCAGCCCATGGGACAGAGACCAGTGCAGGGGGTTATGAGAGCTCACTTTCTTTAGTTCTGCCTCACCATCACTTGCAGATGAGGACTGAGCTCTTCGTCAGAAAAGAATAATAAGAAGAGATTCGGAAAAGAACTCTGCCTGTTCCTACCACCGCTGCTAGAAGCGTGCAGAGAGACAGAGCAGATGCTCCCTTTCTTCTGTTCAAGAGAAGCTGTCAAGTATCACAGCCCAAGGGGAGCTACAGCACTTGTCAAATTATGGTTCAAACAAGGATAGAAAATATAACACTCAGTTTAATTTCCTTCAGCTCTAACAAGCAGAAAAGACTTAATTATATGCATATTGTGCTACAAACCCTCCACCGCCCCTGACTAGAAGAGTTTAACAATAACAGATTTGCCACCATTCCCAAGTCATTTATTTCAACTCATTTCCTTTACAATTCTGCTGTAAGAAGAGCTGTAAACCAATGCTTTCATTTGGGAAAATTCTAAGAAACCAGCTACCCACAAGGAGCACCAACTGGCAGAGCTGGCTTTCTCATCTCTCCTTTTCAAGGCCCTTCCATGAAGCAACACACTAAGTTTAGAAGTCACCGTAATTCCTTCAACACTGTTACCTATTTTGATGAATCACAAATAAGTTAAACCAACTATCTTCATCTTCCTTTGGTCTCAGCATGGTTACTTGTTTATTGACAAACATACGATACAACCTCTCATCTGGAATAGCTCCTAGAGTGGACAAGAGACATTAAATCATCACTGTGTGCTAAACCAACTCTTATTTTACAGCACTTTTATCAGTAACTCTATTAAAAGGAGCATGAAGAACAAAACCTGTGGCAAGATCACATCTCCATTTCATGATCCAAGTAGTCCGAGGCATGATTATGAATTTGAACAGATCAAAGTATAAATTGACTATTTAACTATGCAGACTTTTGGAAATAAGACATTTTAAATCTACCTTTAAAATAACTGCTAAAATGAGTTTCATTACCTACATCTGGTTTGAGACCTCTTACCAGTTTCCTGTACCAAACAACTGACTATTAAAAAAATTAGAAAAAGTGGTTTGTTTCTTGTTGACAGAGTAAGCAGCATGTTTTAAGGTGAAGTCTAGAAACAGACACTATTGAGTCGAGGGGGAGTTCTTAAACCCGCTTTGAAATTCTTTACAAAACAAAAAATAAATCATGAATTTTGCAAAGTCTGTGCTGTCTCATGCAGCGGGGAAAAAAGTCTGTGGTACTTCTGAACTGTCTGTCACCGATTCTTTCCTTGACAGTTTTAATAAGGGAGAAAACAAACCCAAACCATTCACATCCAGGGTTCATAATGCATTACAATAAAATCCCACATAGAGTTTACATATTTTGTATACAAACAAGTGCTCTCTAAATCAGAGAAAAATCAAGAGAGTATATAATCCTGGCACAAGATGAAAGAAACACTTCAGGAACATGTTCAGGCAGCAACACCTCTACTTTAGAAAAAACTGTTGCATTTCCCTAGCAACAATTTTGTGTATTAAAAATTCAAATATCTTTTTAAAAACTTTTTTTACTGTGGTATTAGAGTCCATCACTTCTAACCCTTAGAGCATCTAGCAAGCTTTTGAAGTATCTCATTAAGCATGGGAAATCATGGCCAACTAGGACTTAATTTACAGCTATAAAAGTTGCTGGGAAATAAGCGTTTAAGCACTCACGACTAAACAGAAAATAAATGAGAAAAAAAAAAGATCGTAATAGTTAGCTTCTCTAGATAGAGAGCAGTCAAACATTACTACTCCAAGTAAGAAGTGTGAGGAGTGAGGAAGAGAATATGGAATGGGACAAACTCAAAAAGTCTGAAAAACTTTTAAGTTGAAAACTCACCCAAGAACACCTTTAAAATATGAAGCTCTAAGTTTCTTTAAAGAAATTGATGTCACTTGTGACAGATGTTACCTATGAACCCTTTCAGTCAGACCTGTCAGATATTAGGTTTCTGCTCAGGCAGTTTATGCTTTTAAATATAAACAGAATGGCACACAGACATAAAACATTTTAACTAAACAAGAGGAAGTAAACTTAATCCACAACAGTGAGAATTTAAGTGTGACTGCCCTGACTCAATACACAGGCACTACCCATGTCTAACTTAAGCAAGGTTCAAGCACAGAAATAAAGTTATTGGAGGACTTTTTTAGCATATATTTAAAAAGCAAAGAAAAAAACAAAATATGTCAGCCAGCCACAACACAGCAGGAGGAGAAACCTGACACTGTCACACAATTTATATACTTTAATTTAGCAGCACTTAGATCTTCATGCTTGCTGCAGCACAGTATGTTTGTGTCAACTTGATTTAAACACATCAACAGTCCAGCGACAGTCTGGCAGACAGACACTCACCCAGGCCATACAGAGCAATTTGTGTTCTACCCTTACGCAGTAAAATGGGATTGATATCTATTTTCTCTACAGAAGTCGAATATCCAAAGTGATTCAACAGTCCTGCACAGCTTAAGATATCCAAGGCACACAGCGCATCTGCCTGTAGAAAATATTCAGAAACAAATACAAAAGCTTCGAACAGAACATTTAGTCTTTGAAGTCTAAGTTAAATAGTTTTAAACAGGAGAGAGAACGTCTTCCCTAAGTAACTTCTGCAGCTGAAAAACCCTGCCACACATATTAGCTTTCCTGTAGTGCTCAGGGGTACAGAGGCAACCCCCTTTTCCTTACAAGTCTTGCTTCATTTGAACAACATGAAATTAAACATTAAATCATTCAGAGAAACAAACAAGAAAAAAACAAAACAACAACAACCAAACTAAGCAGTTAAAGTTTCTAAACTACTACAGAAAATGATCTGATTAAACTGACTGTTTCATATCAGGTCCAAAAGTTAAACTTCTGTTGTTAAAACACTCATCTCCACAATCATAGAATGGCCTAGGCTGGAAGGGACCTTAGAGATCACCTAGTCCAACCTCCCTGTTTTTTGGGCAGGGACGCCACCTCTCGACTACACCTGGCAAGACATGGGGACTGAGCAGGAATCGAACCTGCGGCCTCGGTGTTGATCCTTATTGCCAGCACCGCGCTCAAACCACTGAGCTGACCGGCAATACACTGCTATCTGATATAAAATACAAAATTATTAACTCAACTTAGGCACTTTGCTGGTTTCTGAATATCCTTTTCCTGCTTACTTTAATTCTTGATTATTAAACTATCATTCCATCATTATTAGCTTATCCTCCTGGAAAATTTAATATGTGTATCAATTGCACATGTACAAGTCCAGATATCAAAGCTCCCCATCTTTAGAACAAAAATAGGTTTCAATCTCTACAGATAGAATTTGTTTTAGAAACTTTCTGAAAGGCTTCCATTGCTTGGCATGAAAAGTGATTCTGCTCTCAGTGACGGAAATGTACATAAACTAAGAATTTAAATATAATTCATATGGATCCCATAACTTCTTTCCATTCTCTTTTTTTAAGGTCAGACCTAACTTCTTGTCACTAATTAATAAAATTCCTAAAGATACACAAAATATTTACATGATGAGCAGAACAACTGACTAAAACCAGTCTGTTCTCCATGAACTGTATTTCTATACAAGTTTCTATTTCTATAGTAGTATTACTTTTGCAACATAACACTATAGTACAATTACTGTAATAATTACCCCTGTGGGATCATCATGATTGCCATGAATACTAAAAACTGGGATAGAAATGTTAAGATTTCCATCCTGATAATTCACCCATGGAAACCTGAACAAGAAGAAAAAAAAGGAAGTTAAACTATATCTGCAAATTTGTGAATAATTCCCAATGCTCTCTTTAAATTAACATCATTGCAAGGACATGATGACAGCAACACAAGGAGTAAGTGTCTGCGAATAAGGTAAAGCTGCAGAGCGAAAGGAGATTCTTATTCATTGACTGTAGTAGCACTTCCCACTGGGAACAGGGTAGCAAAAAAATATAAATTGGTTTACTCATAGGATAGAAACACATTTCATAAATGTATCATATATCACAGTCCATAGAATCATAGAATGGCCTAGGCTGGAAGGGACCGTAGAGATCATTTTAATCCAATCTCCCTGTCATGGGCAGGGACGCCTCTTAACTAGATCAGGCAACACATGGGCAGCTCATTGAGAAGTTTCTCAAGTAGCTGTCTGCACTCCTTTAGAGATTAGAAAGGATGATACATGAAGTCATCCTGTAAAATGTCCCACACAAACAGGCCTAAAACTTCAAGGTTCCAGCCACGCTAGATATAAATCCGAAAAATCACAAACCCATTCAGCCAATATGCAAACCAAACCTTACACCATAATTTACAAGAACATACTTACTTGCTCTTGTGAAAATTAACTGCCTGATCACTCAAAATTTCAAACTGAACAGGACGATCACCCATGCAATATTTTCTTAGTGACTCCAAACAAGTGTGTACAGTTTTTCTGGAAGGTTTGTTATCATGGAAAAGGTCCCCACCTAATAAAACAAAGTCCACCTGTATGTAACAAAAAGCTCTATTATTTTAATGCAACATTTTGTATCACCTTGCAAGGCTTCTAAGCAAATTGTTTAAATTATTTCTTGTATGGAGCTCCACATAACTCCTCAAGTCTGGACCTCCACATAATACAAGTTGGTAGATATTGACATGATATTTAATTGCCTGATGAAACAAATATTAACTAAATTATGAATTAAAACAAAAACACAAAAAGACTCATTTATCAAGAGCTATAGGAGAACACAGTTGACAACACTGAAAAAAATCCCAGCGAAGTGTTCTTTATTAGAAGAGTCTCTAGTATGGCTCCTGAACATTTCCTTTGACAGGCACGACAAGATACATTATCTTTTCATTGTACCTAGCGGGAAGAAATCAGTAGCCACTGCCACATTACTTTGAGAAGATACTAACTGCAGTTTATGTATACATTTAGATTTGAAAAAGCATTAGGAAAGTAAAAAAAAAAAATAAAATCATCGTTGGAATTACATATAATTTGACTAAGAAACATTTAATCCTTAAAAACAAACACTTTGAAAGGTTCTAAATTCTTTTTTGCTACTTTCTCAGTTGTCTGAAGACTTTGTATCATCAACCTTCCTCTCCTCAATTATTTTCCCTCCTTGCAGTAACAAAGCCTCTCTAAATACCACTAGAACTAGTGCAGGGAGTCTAAAAACACTGTTAATGCTTTCACAAAGAAATAGGCATCTCTTTTAGTAAAGCATAAACATATCTGGTTGCAATAAATAGTTTAGTCACCTCATTTAATATTACTAAAGACTGTATCAGGACTAAGCTTTATAGCTTCCGGCAGGTTAGAATGTATTTTCCCCAGTCTCACTCCTTCACTCTCCAAAAAGCAGCAGGAGCACTCACTTCATTTTTCTGAGCGTGGTCCAGAATTTCATTAAAAGTTACAAATGTATCACTTCCACGCACTGGATCCTTCTCCAAATAGCCAAGATGAATATCAGTAGCAATAAGTATTTTAAAGGTATCTTCATCGTCCCTGAAAAGATTGGAAAATTTGTGTTAGAGAGCAATATACTTCAGA
Source organism: Apaloderma vittatum (assembly GCF_000703405.1). Lineage (NCBI taxonomy): Eukaryota > Metazoa > Chordata > Aves > Trogoniformes > Trogonidae > Apaloderma > Apaloderma vittatum. The sequence continues at coordinate 649 of NW_009734453.1, read as the reverse complement.
ATTTCAACAGAGTACTGAAGTAAGCTGAGCTGTCCAAAGTCATTAAACTCATAGGAGATATAAGCTCTATCAAAATACTATACCTGTAATACTAACAAAACGTTTCACTACTTTTATTGCAAATAGCTCCTCACCAGAGATTTGGTTATCCAATCAGCCTACTCTAGTAAAGGGCTGCAGCCATCTCTGAATTATCTAATGAATAACTAAAGAATCCTTTGTATGTTTTCTACCTTTAAAAAGACCTGGTGAACAAACATTCAGTTTCTCTCTTTGCACCGGTAATCTATGTGTATATATATATTAAAGCAATTATGATGACCCTAAGGACTTGAAGGAAAACATAAACAACGATCCGAGCTCTTTCTAACTCGTTCCAAACAAACAAAAGACTTGCTAGCAGCTCTAACAGAACTGCACGGAGCTTACTGCGAGTTGACGGTACTCATCGTGGTGCCAAAGCTCCTCACAGAAACTCGGGACGCAGCTTCCTCAGTCAGGTCAGAAAGTCAGTTCTGATCTACATGGATGCTGTGCAGAACCTGAGCGACAAAACCAGAAACGAATGAGAAGGAAGCGCACAGCGAGCCACCAGTTACCAGGTCTCTACCGCTCATTATCGCGTGTAAAATAAAAAAAAAAAAAAAAA
>NW_009734452.1:0-15817 GCF_000703405.1 Apaloderma vittatum | reverse complement strand
AGGGCGAGAAGCAGGCCTCGCCGGCCCCGCCGCCGCCACCACCACCCTCCGAGAGCCCCAAGCAGGAGGAAAAAAGCCAGGTGTGATGGGCACGGTGCCCGCTTGGAGGGCAAGAGGAGAAGGGGGCAGCTCGGGTGCTTACAGGTTGGCTGGCGGCTTCCATGTCGTTGTGCTGACCCTTTGCTCGTGCTGGCCGTAAGGGTTTGGTTGTTGTTTGCTTCCCTCCCTCCTCCTTGAGTTGTCTTTAAAAAAATTAACTTTCTCAGCAATACAGGTATCTGTACAGACATCTATAAGACAGAGAGTACAGACTCTTCTGTTACTGTCGGAGCATGTGGTAGTTGCAGGCTGTGTGGGAGGCCAGAGAAATTTGTGTGAGTAAAGATAAACTTCAGCATGAATGGCCACAGCTTGCGAATGCATTGTGGTTTGGAAATTTAATCTACAACTTCTAGCCCGTTCTGTGTGAAAGGATGGTGGATGTGATTAGAAGAAGTAGGGAAGGCCTTGTATATGCGAAGGTTTTGCTCTCGGGATCGGTGTTCAGCGTCGCTGAATTAGTGTAACTGCTGATGTAGACAAGCAGATCTGCCCTTTGCACTGTCTGAGCTGCAGTGGCGAGCTCCAGGGGTGCAAAGGACTGACTGCCTGTATGAGTGGTTGTGCTGCTTCTCTTGGCACTGGTGTCTGTAGTCTGTCAAATCCCCGGCACAGGAAATACTTCACATTGAGTTTCATGCCAGCTGAATGATGGGGGAGATTCTGTTATATTGGCTATATTTATTTCTAAACAATGTTTTTAGAACCATAGGAAGAACTTTAGTGTTCCCGAGGGGTTTGGCTAGCTCATCAGATGCTGTGCTTTCCAGGGATTGTCAGTACAGAGGCAGTGGCTAAATTCTTTGACTCTGTTAGCTGGAGCTGGGAAGGGGAGACTTTTTCAGGGCATCTAGAAGTGTTTGGTGTGTCACACCAAGTCTTGACTTCAGTACCTGTCAAAAGTGACTTCTCTGGGCCAACCTGCAACAAAGAAAGGGAGTAAACACCATATGGTCATATAGATGAAGAGGTCTCGGTGCAGGCCTTGTGGCCTTTGTGCCTTCTGTGCTTGATGCTCTAGATTTATGCAACTTTTTCTGATAATCTCTGTTTAGATTTCTCCATTCTTGAGAACAACAGCTCAGTTCTTGTTTTGCTACGGATATTATGTGACCACCAGATGGGCAGTAGCTTATAGCTTTCATCTCATCTGAGACTGAATCTTCAGCTTGTCGTTTTAACCAGACTTGTAACTTCTTCCAGAGGAGCTGGTCTGTCAGTGCAGAGCTTTGCACTGTTGTCATCTCCTGAGGCACCCTTTGGTTTCATGGGAATTTCCCAGTTGATTTTTAGCAGTAGTGTTGCTTGTTGGTTCCCCCCCTCCCCAGAAACTGTGTAAGGAAAAGTTAAACAAGTTTATTTTTAATTAAATAGCTTGCAAAATAGCAAAAGTTTAATGTTTGTTAAAACAGCAGTGCTTTAGCAGCACAATGGAAAGCGAAAGCAAAAGCTGTGCAATTGTTCAATGTTGGTTCAACTGACTTCCTATTATTAGAGTAGCTTTTAATTGGTAGCATATACTCTCTTATAACTGTTTAAAAGATAAAAATGTCAACTGCAGTAATGGTTTGAGCAGCTCTTAAGTGTAGATGAGGCCTAGGATAAAGCACAAGTTTCATCACTGGCAAGACAGCGACAAGGAAATGTTGCTCTTTCAGAGGTGACCTGTGGGTTTCCCCTGCACCTCTCCCACTCCTTGCAAGATCTGATTATGTTGCGTAAAACTACTTTAGAGAAATAAGACATATTTTCACATTTGGACAAAAGAATCAGAGAATTAAAGTGGGAAAGAATAGCCTTTTATGAGCTTATGGCTTTGGCCCAGAACCTACACGTTTCTACATTTGTGCTGTCAAGAGGAAGAGGAGCTATTTTACAAAGACCTTTTCTTCTAGATTGTTTGTTTGAACTGATTTTGTTTTCAAAATTTCAAGGGACAGCAGTAGGCAGCCTGACTGCCTTTCATTTCCCCTTTCAGTTTAAGGCTGCTTAAATTTCAGCTTGATGTGCTGCCTGTATTTCTGGTTCTGCAGTTTCACAGAAGGTTAACTAGAAAAAACAAAGTCAAGGAATGCAAAGCATCATGTTTGAAGCTAGCTGTCTTTTCTAAAGCACCGATGAAGAGCTGTAACTTTGCTTTACACAGAAAGACCAAAATGAGAAACCCTAGTTTCACTTTGAGTTCAATAATTGGTGTGTGTGTAGGATAGCTGAGATTCATTCCTGCAAATTTACATCTCTGTGTATAATTTCAGACCTTTTTTTTTTTCCTTTCCCAGACTCCATGAAGACAGAAGGCCAGTTGGGATGGCAGTCATACTAAGTGGGTGAGTTTATTTATAAAACTGACTAACTTTGGATCTTAATTATTTGCAGATTTGTTAAATACAGAATTTCTTATTGGTGCCAACAGCCTGACTCCGTTGGTGTTTAAGTGGAGCTCTGGTATGCTAGTGCATTCTTTTACCTCTGCTTCTGTTGCGTTGCAAGCTGTGCTAGAGAAGACATAGGAAATTCATTTTACCCAATCAGCAATTGTAACAATGGACTACAAACCTGCAGAGCAAGCCAGTTTGCTGGAAAACAGGAATTCCTGCAGCGCAGCACTTGTCACAGACTATCCAAAGAGGGCAAAGATTCAGGAAGGTGAATAAATTGAACATTGGTTGAATGAGGTCAGGAACAGTCTCCCGGAGGAGAACCCTGCCCTAAAATACTACTTTGAAAGTATAAGCCAATTTAATGCGCAGATTAACCCTTCTCATTTGAGCAAACTTGTGTGCAATCCTGGATCTTTGCAGATCACAACCGGACACTTCAAAAACCTATGTACTATATTTGTTTTAAAAAAAAATAAACCATAACTTGTCTTGTTACAGCTGTTACTTTTACCATTTCATTGAGACTATCTGCAACGTAAATGTGTATTTGACTTGAAACAGTATCATACACTTGGTATAATAACTCAGGTTGTCAAGAGAATTATCCTGTGAGGCTCGGTATTGCCTCTCCATTCTTCTCTAAAAAATGCATAAACCATTGCTGTCATTGCCAGAAATCAGTTATAGCTCAACTGTGCATTACGAAATTCTTGATTGATTTAATAATTGACCTAAATTATTACTCTGTTCTTATCCTCCTAGAATACTTAACAACATGAGCCTCAGACTAGACCTGTATAGTCTGGTGTTCATAAAAGTCATGTTCATGGTTTAATCATTCTACATCTCAGTATTTTGTTTTCTTTTCCTTTTCCCTTGCGTACTAGGGAGTGTGATCAAGGTAATACTATGATCCAGTAACGCGCATGATGGTAAGGGTATGCCTTTAGTTGTTTCAGGAAAAAGCTGCCGTTATCTGCTCTCCTTTAACTTCCTTGATAGTTTCAATAATATGCATAACATGATGATGTTTGTAAATTGATATTAAACTGTTTGTGACATCACCTAAATAAATTTTTATATATAAATGCCATTCTTGTTCTCCCTTGTTCTTATGTTGCCACTTCCCTTTTGTAATTGCTTTTTTCCATCACCTGACCTATTACAAAATTTCTGGTTTTCAGTTACTAAAGCACAACCAAATCTTGGTGATTGGCAGAAAAGGTACCAGCCTTTGGAATTTGCTTTCACTAGTTTGCGTAAAGGCTTGATAATATTGTAACTGTAGTTGTTGTAGTTTATTCATCTTTTCCACTTGTTGAGGCAACAATAGGTATCAGACCTTGATTTGTCTGAAAATGAAATAACCTCTGTACTGAAATAGTGGTATGTTACTCACCTTCAAACTGGGACTCTGCTCCAGTGAATGGTACCTGCATTCAGTATGATAGAACGTAGAGCAGTTTTAAAGATGGAATTACAAAGTGGAATATTACCTTCATTTTCGAGAAGGGGCTTAAGCTTAGTGGTCGGATCACTTGTGCCATTTTTCTTCCTTGTCCTATTTTCTTAAAACATCAGAACTCTTGTTACTTGCTGGTCTGCGCTGCGTTTCTTCTCCATCGTTGCTACACATGACCTGCTGCAGGCATCTTCTCCTGAGGAACTGCTGTCATAGTGGCAGGATTTGGGTGGAGGCGGGAAGGGGGGATGTGGACCAAGGAAGGATAGCAGACATTGGTCTCCTTAGTCCCACTGATGAATTGCACAAGCGTGGGTCTTTACCTACTGACTCAGAGCAGCAAAGCACCAACAGTTTTGTTTTTCTTGTCCTATTTGGGAGCAGCATACCCATCTGGAGTCTGAGACACTTCCTAATGTTCTTTGCTGAATCCTTCCGCCAAGAATTTATTGGGTGGGTTTGTTACTCTCTCTTGCTTTCACAGAGTCTGGTGCCCTTCCTGGCACTCTGTCACCTCCCAATTTCCTGGTTGCTACTGGTGCTGGGTCAGACCACCCTGTCTTCTGCGTCTGCTACAGACGGTTGCCAGGACTCTGCCTTCCTCTCCAGTGTCAGTGGCTGCTTTAAAACTGCCGCCTGCTTTCATAAAGAAACTTGCCTTTCAAATTATTAGCAGTAGTGTTTTTATAACATGCAAGACTTCCCTTCTCCCTGCCCTCCACCTTTTTTTTTTTTTTCTTCACAAGCTTGGCCTTCATCCCTGTCTTTGAGCCACCCAGTGATTTCACAGTTGCAATGAGCTACTTGGGCATCCTTGCTTTGCTGGTTTTTTTTGTTGTTGCATATGTGCTTTCCCACTCATTGCTGTGCTCTAAGCTTCCACATGATATTTCTTTGTCCATTAGTTTTTCATTAGAAGTCTTGGACTTAAGTGGGTTACTTCAAATTCCAGCAGCGGGGTACTGCGGGGGGTTGCGTATGTCATTGACACCAGGTGAATCTTGCCTTCTACAGCTCCTTATGTTGTCCTCGTTGAGTCAGCATGCTGGCTGTGTTGAAAGGGTGGTGCAGAACTCCCTATCTTCTGCATATTTCTGATTTAAGAGTAAATTTCTTCCAGTGGTTACAAGTTGAACTTGCTGTCATCTCCATCAGAGATGCTGAAGATGCCTGCTGCCTGAGAGCAGGCACTGAGGATAACCCTTTAAGCAAGTGATGTGTGAAGACAGAGCACACTGGGTTAGTGTTGAAATGAACCATGATTATGTTATTCTTTCAGTAACCGTGGTCTACAGCAGAAATCAGTGAATCACATGAATTTTTTTGTTTGTTTTTACATACTATTTCTGTAAGTCTTACTGTTTGCCAGTTGAGGTTGCCATCGGTGTTGCTGCCTTTTCTCTAGAAATCTTGAGCATTTGTACGAAGCTGCAGACAAGCTTTTCACCAAGACTGATGGAATTTCCAGTTGAGAATACTTGTTAAATGTGTGGGAATTGATTAGTTTTGGCCAACCAGCATCTTATATAAAAATAGTTTTCTGTCAGTTGACTAGAATTAAGTATACATACCTTTGTGGAGTAATTTGAGTTTATTTTTAGATATTTCTAGCAGGGCAGGATTTTTTTTTTTTCATAGGCATGCTTTTTCATGCTCTGGATTTATATGCATTGTTATCAGAAAGAACAAATTAAAACCAGCGCAGTGTGACTCTGACAACACAAAATGTGTTGCAACTTAGGGACAAGACTAAAATACTTAAGTCTTTGAGCAGACTGACATGACTGGGGAGTTTAGAGTCAAGCTTCATCAAAAGCAGTCAAATAAATGGGATTTCTAATTTCCACCTATGTACAGGGGTTAGGTTTAAGATATTTGGAGCATCCAGAAAAATGAGGCAATGTTACTCTTCTCGCTTTACTGGTATAGTGATGTGTCTTTAAATGTGAGGTGACACAAGAATGTTTTGCCTATGAGGTAGCCTGTCACATCTGCAGCTGAGCAAAATTATTACTTCTGAGCTCTGATGAGATTCTGTTAGTTACTCAAAGTGACTTCCAATTTAATCTTAAACTGTTGCTTTCCCACCTTCCTCTTTTTCCCCTCATCTCACCAACTTGTTTCTTCTTTATAAAAAACTGGCAAACATGGCAAGCATGTCCTGAGGGCCAGCCGTGGGATCAGGCAGTGTCTCACTGGACTGTCTTTGCCTACAGAGCCTTTCACCCCTACATAGGTAGCTTTGCTGAGCTGGTATGGTCCAGCATGAAGAAGTTTAGCATGTCTTAGGTGTGACTGGACAGAGCGCACACAGGAGGGACCTCGGCTGCCGACAAGGCTCGCATGGTTTTGAGAAGCTGGTGGTATGGGTAACGGGTCTCTCCATCCACTCCTGTGTAAAAATCAAAACCAAAAGCCCAGGGACTATTGTAACTATTGAGGGGAGGGATGAGAGTCAGTGCTAGCAGCCTAGATGTTTGTGGAAATGTTGCCTGGTGAAGTCGTCAAACTTTTTTTTTAGGCCATGTGCTTAACAGGGACTGCAGGAATTGATAATATCTACATGAATGCTTTTGGTAGTTCCTCCTACAAAGAGGTTATGTCCCTGAAAACTTGTCTGGAGAATTTATAAAGCTAGATCTTACTCTTCCCCTCTTGTTTTGGCATGCAGGTTTGACTTTTACCCTGTCACAAAATTCAGTGTACATTAGTCCAGTCCAATACAGCACATAAATTTTTATCTATACAATCCTGTGGGTCCAGCACTTCTTTAAATTTCTTGTATTTGTTTCATTTGTTGGTTTCGTTGTTTTTTTTTCCCCTAGGAACTCTCATCAAGCCAATTGGCATCTTTGCAGTTTGGCAGTTTACTAGGCAATTGGCTAAACTGCAGCTGAGATTTAAAACGCAGGAACATGTTTACAATATTTTACATATTTGTAAACTTGAAATATTTCAAGAAGTACTTTTACCTTTTTTGGTGGTTGTTGCTCTTTCTTTGCTTTAAAGACCACTTTCTGCTTCCCCATGTCTCAGTGCAACATTGCTGTGTTAGTATTTCCAGGGCAGCAAGGGAATGTTTACATACAAACAAAATCTGTTTTCTTTGAATTTTTTAATTGCAAACATTTGTGTCCGTAACATCCTTTCCACAAAACTCTGTCACTGATTAGCTTAATTTTTTTTTTTCTTGTGGTTCTGTGCAAAGTCTAAAATTCAGATCACATTCAGTTTTCAGGGTTTTTTTTATTTGCTGAGCCATGTAATACGCACATTGTATCTGCACCTACATCAGAGGCTGTGGAGAATGCCCCTTGCAGCTGAAAATGTCAGTCCTAGTGATCTGAAGTTGGGAATGGCTGTTTAAATTAAACAGAAATACGGCTTACACTGGCTTCAGGTATTAGAAAAAACGCCTGCAGTGCTGATGTTCAGAGTGCTCATAAATGCCCTATATTGTCCCCCAAAATGAGGTTACATGAATTTATGAGGCAGTATGAGGTCTCAGCCCATGACTGCATGTGGCTTGTCCTGCAGAGGCAGTCCCAGGCAGTTAAAGGGCCGGGTGTGCTGGTGTTACTTGGTGGGGCTGCAGGACAGCGTGGTGGCAGAGGACCTGGACGATGTGTTCACCCACAGATGCCCCTGGCATCAGCAGAGACAAGACAGCTCCTTGCAATATGTTACATGGGCCAGGACTTTGTACCTCCTCTACCTAAACTTGACACCCTCCTCTTGGATGTTCTGGCATTTACCTCCCACCATACCTCCCTTCACTCCTCTGATGTTGTTTTTGGTTGGTTGGTTTTTTTCCACTCCGTGAAAGTTAAACATCATTCATGGCGATGTTTGGAAGGAAGAAATACAGTGGATGCAGAAGGTTCCCTACCATGTACATCTCCCATGGATGGTCCATCCAGTGCTAAGTGAAAAGATTTTACTGGGGAATGAAGTTTATACAAGTACTTAACAGAGGTGCTGAGATTACAAATGTTACCAACTCTGAATTCTTGAGAATAAAATGAAAGTCAATTTGAAGTGGGGAAATCTCTGAGGATTTCTTTGCTCAGGACAGGCACGTGTGTATCTTGCTGCACTTGGTGTGACTACAGGTATTGAGGGGCTTCAAGAAATTGGGCTGGGAGGGGAAACATTTAATTTTCCTTTTTCCCATGTCGTTTTCCTTGTCCTTTCTCCCATACCAACAGCGTCCCAAGCCAGAGATGTGACTTTTTTAACAAGTGCTGGTGGGTAACAGAGGAAATCTCACTGCCATTCCATTGGATTGTTGGGAAAAATGAGTTTACGTCTGTAGCATCATGGAGGTTTATCAGAAGGAGCACAATAAATTTAGTGGTATTGAAGGGCATAGAGAGTGTCGTCAGGGGACCAAATCTATCCTTTGCTTTCCCACTTAGGAAAAGAAGATTCAGCTACCAGGCTTAATGTGGTATTGGCTGATGGAAAAGCTATGGGCAGAGTATCTCAATGAGATTTGGTGTGAGAAAGTAAACGTGCACGTTTTTACTGCTGTAGGTGCTTTGTAGAACACTATGTGAGCAGGAAGAGGAGCCCTGACCAGGAAGTGAAGCTGGATGGGCTGCTGGTGATGCTGACCCGCCAAGCATGAGGATACTTCATGGAACTGGTTATGAAACCATGAAGCTCAAGGAGGGAGCTTAAAAGACCATTCTTATTGTGACTTAGCATGCTTTAAAAAAAAAAAGACACAAAAAGTACTTTCATTGTATAACTGGAATGTGCAACAAATAATAACATATGAGCTGCAGTTGCAAATGCTTTGTGAGAGGAGAGTGGGTCGCATTTGGTATGCACCGTTTCCTAAAACATGCATTTTCTATTTTAAATATTTTGATTGTATGCAAACGAAAAGGAATAAAATTGAATCTTTCAGTACAAATAAGGTAGAGAACAATACAATTTACCAGTGTGTTAAGATTACTTAAAACATTCTGTGGCTTTGTTAGCCACAAATAAAAATAAAACTAGTTCAAGAACTCAATATACAGGCGTTGTGCAAATAATCCCAGCTCCCGAGAGTGCTCCAGCTTCCTTGACACAACTGTGTTGCGTTATGGCATTTTTTTGTCACTCAGACATTGAAAACACAAACCTTTAGCATGTTACAACACTGTTGAGACCAGCACAAGTTGCTGGTGGCCCTGCACTGCACAGAGGTGTACTGCATTTATTCCCCATCCGAAGGGAGAGGAATGGGTAAGTATATCATTTACCTGCCTCGTGTATGAGAAAGCTGTTAAGATGAGGTGCTTCCCAAACCGGAGAAGCTGAGAACAAGACCTTGGGTCACTTGTTTCCCCACTGGCTCACAGCAATTGAACTGCTGGGCTCTGAAATACACGATACCTTTGTTCTTCCCTTGATCTCCAGCCCACAGACTCTGAATGAGCAGTTTCTGCAGAGTGTGGAAATGAAGAAACTTCCTTTTTGTTGTTTTTCTGGTGTTTCTGCAGCTTTGGTCTGGACACCTTGTTCTGTGAAGCTGCTGCTGGAGGGAATCACCAAACAAGTGCAATGAATGCTACTAAGCTTAGTCTGGGAAACGTTGGTTATAGCTTGATTTGTATCTCCGGTGATGGAAGATGAGAGAAAGAAAACTGCTTATTGAATGCTACAGGTTGTGTTGCCATCAGTTCATGACAGCAGGCCCTGTGTATCGTCACAGTGTGATGTGAGCATCGGATGGTTTGGCTGTGCTAGGAGGAAAAACTTTGACAAAACGTGCTGGTGAGATGGCTGACTCTGTAGTTTAACCTGGCAAGCTACAAGAAAGTAAAACATATTTTGCCACTCTTTCAGAATGCAGAAGTGACTTTCTTGAGATGGGGATGTTGCACTGAGAACATGTGCCTGTCGGATATAGTGAGTGTTTTGAAAATAGTGTTACAAATGCCAGGCCTGGTCAAGCAAGAACCTGAAAGCTTTGAAATGTTAGCACTAGAGCGCTTTGTCAGTTTGCTCTGCTCAGAACTACTGGCAATTAAATTAACTTCTGTATTGCTGCTTTAATGCTAGTGAAGTTCCACGGCAGGTTTCCAGTGGCGTTACTGATTAACTACTTCACTAATAACAAGCAAAGAACTTACTCTTCTGATTTTTTCCCCCCAGACTTCATCTGTTGCAGAAATGCCATTGTGAAAAGGAAAGCAATTTCAAACCTCAAGGTGAAGGCTAGAATTCTTCAGGGAACTGTAGAGAGTGCCATTTACCTAATCCTTCCCTCTCTGTTGCACCCTTTGAAAACAGGACCAGAGTCAAAGCACCAGCAGTACCTTGGTGGGACAGTGAAGAAGAGTGAGCCATCTGACACAGCAAGCATGTGATGGGAGCGTTGTCTTAATATTTAGTTAATGACCTTCACCTTTGGTGTCTGTTGTAAGGACTGAGGAGAAGTAGGTGTCATGTCAAGGGTATGTGGCTGAGGGAGGCCCTCCCACTGATATGTACAGCCGCTTACCACAGCTAACACTTGCCTGTTTCAGAGCCCTGTTAAGGACTTGCACTGAGACAGTTTGCAAATTTCTAAAGAATAGGTAATTTATTAAAGTGAGAGGTACAACAGATTCAGGATTGCCATTGATAAATTCACTCACTGCAATAGCGCTAATATATGATAATAATAATGCTAGCACAATACTATCACAGGTGTTTTTCACCAAAAGGTGAAAGCACAGTTCTTACCAAGAAGGCGTCCCTGGGGTGGAGGAGAAGGAGCACAGTCCGTCCACTGCCTCTTCTGGGTCTTCTCTCCCCTCAGTGACATACTCCCTCTATATTCCTTATATTCTAAACTTGACTGTCTCCCCTCCCTGGACTGATGTTTAGTATGATTTAGGTGGAGAGTCAGGGACTGTATATATGTTTAGCATGTACTCCTCTAGGCTCATCAGCATAGTTAGGGTCAACTTTAGTATGCATATTAGGGATAATGAGGCAAAAGGTCTCACTCTAGGCACCATGGCCTTTGAGATTCTGTGTTAAAGTAATTTATCTGCTTTCTGGAAGGTGTTGAAGTCATTAATTTCCATCTGCCCACATACTTTAGCCAAAACAGGGCTGTCCTGGCACCACAAGACTCCCTCCTTCCACTGGTTCTTACTGTGTGGGCCTTGGTGATCCCCATCCTCAGTGTCTGCACAACAGATAAGTGGACATCTGCATTCTCCATTCTTAATTCCTCAGGTTAAAATCTCACATTACCCACCTCATGACTGTAGCCACTCGATAGAGATCCAAATCATGCTCGCATAAAGTCAGTCTTGGGGGTATCCCTTATGTTTGACTTTTCTTTCTTTTTACCTGGGCATAGCTCTAACTCTGTCCATCTGGGCACCAGGTGTATTTGATGAATTAATACCCAAGTTAGCATGGATCTAAGGCAAAGTAATAATATGCAGAACATCATAATCATGATAATTATTTCTAATACAAATTGCAATAAAGAAGCAAGCCATCCTGATAGTGAGAATCCTAATTCATGCAAAACTTTGTTCAACCATTCTACTTCCACGCTTTCCCTAAGGTCTCTACTTGCTTTCGCTACACTCCTTATGTGATCTAATTGTTCATTAAGGTCTTTTGTTACGTTTGGTATATGGATACAACAAGTGTCATTGGCTAAGTTCAAGTATCCACACACTTCATTTTCATACAATAACAATGAATCTAGCATCAGTCTGTTCTGTAATGCCATTTCTGATGTTCTCTGTACTTGTACATTCAGGTCTTCCAACCCAACTTGAGTTGTATTAGCCAATGCTTCAGTCTGTCCGATGAGGTTTTATAACAACATTTGATTCTGGAACACTGTTATTCCAGGTTCGAAAATTGACTCCAGAACCCATCCGACCACAGTTCCTTTGTTGGATGTTGCCAGGGGTCTGCCAATTCCTTTTGGATCTGTTCCCACAGAGTCAGTATAAGAGGTTGTTTTCTCCAGAGCGGGCAAAGTGTTAACAGTCCCAGCGTGTGTTGGCGTCGCTGGCCTTCCACGGGTAAGTCGGTAGTCTATGTTCCATCACTACTAACCCACACAATGTGTCCCATAGAGGGTATGTGGAGTTCTGAACAAATGATATCAGACCAGGCACCTTAGTTAAGTGAGACCGAGTGTCATTGACTGAAGTAGTGTAGTTATGACAAATACAACCTAATTGGAGGGCTTGAGCTATTGGGCCCAGTCTCTGAATTTCACCTTCTTGACTACTGCATTTATAAACTCTGGTGCAATTCCAATTGTAGCGTTTTGGGCATTTTGAGCGAGAGGTATTAAAGTCTGCATATAGGACATCAACCTGTATGCGATTGTCTGGTAATCAAATGTTTCCACCCCAATCAATGCACCAGTCAGTAGTTTGCATATAGTCCCAGTTACCATGTTGTGGTGCTCCCCACACCCTGGGTATATGTATTCCCCATGGGGTGTTGGTGCATGTTTCCCCAGAAGGACGATAGATCACCTCAACTGTTTCACCACTAGCCTCAAACTTTAGTGGCTTGGTGATAGTGCAGTTATCTATAGCTCCATTTTCCTTAGGGGTCCATTGTAGGACATATTTCCCTTCCTCAGTGTGCCTGGTTAGGTTGGTACGATTTTGTGTTTTCCACATGGCCTTCCAGGTTTGGTTCAGGCCCATGGTCAATATTCCCCACATTACTGGGTTACTGGCAGACTGTGGTAAGGATAGGCATGCTGTCATTTGACTAACATTATGTATGTGCCCAAAAGCTTGAATCAGTTGCAATATGAGATTTGGAGTCTCCGGTTTTCCAAGTAAAATGCCTACTGACATAATTATGATAATCCACATGGCTGTCCCCATGTTAAAATTTCAGTTTCCCAATAGTCATCAATATAGAAACCAAAGCAATTTCAGTCACAAATATTAACAGTCCTTGAGGACACTCCAGCTCAGTGAAGGATACTCCCTTGTCCCATGTACAGTTTCATGGCATCAATATTCCTGTAAAATACAGAAGAAAGATGTTCTGTTAACAGACAGATGTTAAAATGTGAGTACTACCCATCTAGTACTGGATTGATGGAGCTTTCCAGAACTATCTTTCACTTCCCAGCATCGAGGTTCTTTGGCGTTGTTAGCACCACTGCCACTGTTCTAATCTGAGGCATTTTAACCTGGCCTACATAAAAGCCAGTAGGATGTTCTCCTGACTTTACATCTCCTTTTCATACCAAAAGTTGTGGCAGAAGTGCAAAAAGCTTTCATCTTTGGACAACCGTCTCTGCTGTGTCTGTTGTTTAATTGATAAATGGCATCAGACAGCCGCAGATGCCACCCAGATTAATAAGTTTTAGCAAACTGCTTAACCAACCCATTTGTTAGCTCAACAAAATCATTAGCTCGGGGTGGTACAAAGTATGAAACACCCACCCAATTCCTTCCTCTTTTGCCCAGTTTTGTATCACTGTAGCTGAGAAATGTGATCTATTATCACTCTGAATCTCCTCTGGTAGGACAAGTGGGTTAAACCATTCCTTCAGACTACGTTTCCCCCGGGGCCAGCCATAATGGCTGTGGCCATGGTAATTCCTGAAATGACTGCCACCTCCACTACTATGTGTTCTTTACCTCCCGGGGGTCGCAATGAGCCTATATAGTAATGGATATGCAGGGGAGGCACCTTGCTCAGATGGTCTTTCTTATGCTGCAAATGATATTGTGCACATGCAGTTACCACTTGTTCACACAGTTTTACTGACACAGGCCATCCTCAAGCTATGCCTTCCCAATAAGAGTTGGCTTGATCTGTGTGACCTTGTTTTGCATACAACCATTTGAGTAAGCATTCCCATTCATCACTCACAACATCAATTTTATATAGACATGTAAGGCTGTCAAGCTGTTGATTAAGCTGGGCAGAAATAGATGTTGATCGATTGTGAAATTTCACCCAACCAATATGTAGTATCCTTTGCTCTCCTGTTTCTAGCAAATGCTTCCGGCTGTCAGTTTGTGTCCTGGTTTTAGCTAAAATCTCCGATTCTGTTTAGTGATTTTTACTTTTCAGCTTAGTTCTCTTCTAAAAGGCTGCATGTTCTGAAGTCAGCAGCAGGTTTTTGCAGACAGTGTGTGCTACTGGCAGTGATAACACCTGATGTTTACAGTCACTGCCTGGCACTGGGATGCAGAAAGGCTCTTGCTGATACTTATTTCTCTAGTGACCAAGGCCACTGCTGGCTCTGTGCGCCACACTGGGGGTGCCGGGTAGTAAGAGGGGTCACAAGGAAGTAAAAAGTTGCACCTCTGAGGGATAATAGACAGGACAGGTGACCAATGAGAGTATTCCATTCCATATGCATCATTTTTAGCATAAATTGAGTGATCATGAAAGTTTCTTTCTCTTTCTGCAATGGCCGGTGTCCAGGCAGGACTTCATCTGACCTCCTGCTTTTGATCCGGCTCCTGAGTTCCCGAATCCAGCTCCTGTATCCAGCTCCCATCGCTGCTAAGCCTGGGGCTTCCCCAGTGCCTCCTGCTCTGCAGCTCAGTGGGGATTGATATCTGGGGAGGGAGTCGGGTTTGATATCTGGCTACTATCTGCAGTTGTGTATAGTTCTTTACTTTTATCATTCCACTATTATTTCTATTATTGTTTCATTAAAGCTGTTCTAGTTTTTTCTTTTCTAACCTGTAAGTCTCTCTGCCTCATTCCCTTTTCCTTCCCATTTTGGAGGAGGAAGAGGGGATTAGAGAGCATCTGTCTGCGTTTAGTGGCCAGCACAGCCCTAACCTATGACAGTTTGCCAGACTGGAACTCTATTTACCTCCCAGCTGTTGGCTGCCCAGTGGCCCATCTGCTCTGTGGCTCCTTCAAAAACAGCATATGAATCCGTATAAATATGGCTGGTATCATGTTCTGCGGCTAGTAGGACTGCCCTAAGCTCTTCCACTTTGCACTCCCTTCACCTGTTTCATCTAATCTTTTTCCTGGGGCTAATTCTAAAGCTTTTCAGCCTTGTAATTCCACTCATTGTTCTGACTATAAAATCGTGCACTGGTGAACCATACCCCTTAAGGTCACTATCTTCGTTTAGAGGAGGTGTCTCCTAAAGCAGGGATGGCTGGCTTGTCAGGATTTGGAATAACAGTTGCCTACATCTTTCTCTAATTTAGGTACTTTAATGTTGCCTTCTGCGATGGGCATAATGTCACTGATGCCTTCCAGATAAGCATTTGCAGACTGTGGGTTTCTGGGCAACGTCTGCAGTTGGTGTTGTACCCTTATGAGTATATCCAGGAGACAGAAAGGTACCTGAGTAATCACCACTCTGTCCTTTTCCAGTCTGTTCCACCTTCTTCACTGCTCACACTAGGGAGAATAAGCCTTTTTCAAGATTTGATTTATCTCATTTTGGAGTTGTTAAAAGAACGGGAGCTAAACTCCAGTGATTCCAGCAGTCCTTCTGGTCCCTTTTGCCAGAGATTATGATGGTAACTGTGTTCACTAAATCCCCATTCTACACAGATAAGGGTAGGTTGGGCGTAAGGGACCCAGCTGTTGAAATAACTTCAGTTCTTTGTTTATAATTCTAAAACACCTCCTTGTGCTGTTTAGTCTATTCCCATTATTTCACTTTTCTGAGAAGATTATATAAGGGATGAGCAATAAGAGAAATAAACATAGATATGCTTGTACCAATAGATTAAAGTTCCCAGAATTTGTTGTAACTCCTTCATGCCAGATGGATTTTGTCCCTGCTCTATCTTTTCCAGTGTATCTGGGGGAATAGAAGCAGCTCCTTTAATGCACCAGACCCTCAGGAATTTAACCTTCTGTGCAGGTCTGTCCTGGGTTTGAGCTAAAACCCAGT
>NW_009734451.1:0-13731 GCF_000703405.1 Apaloderma vittatum | reverse complement strand
CACTGGTCTCCATGTGGACATCGAGCCATTGTCCACAGCTCTTTGAGTGTGATCATCCAACCAAGTGGTCCATCCATCAAGTCCATGTCTCTCCATTTTAGAGACAAGGATGTCATGTGGGACAGTGCCAAACACCTTGCACAAGTCGAGGAAAATGACATCCATTGCTTTTCCCATGTCAATCAGTGCTGTAGCTTTGTCACAGAAGGTCACTAAATTAGTCAGGCATGATTTGCCCCTCGTGAAGCCATGTTGGCTGTCACCAATCACTTGATTATTTTTTAGGTGCCTTAGTACAGATACCAGGAGAATCTTTTTTTTTTTTTTGGAATTTTGTGAAGTTGCAGGATTCTTGAAGTACTGCATCAGCAGAAGCATTAAATATACGTGTCTCTAAAGACTTGCTTTCAGCTACAAACACAGCAAATAAGTTATAATAGGACACTTGTTCACTTTCCAGTCAGCGTTAGTCTGAAAAGCACAAGTTGTGTCTACAAATGTGCTCCTGCTTTCCCAACTGCTATTAACACCTTTGATACTCAGAGAAGCACTCATCTGTAACATGTTGTGAAGAACAATAGAATATCCCATAACCTTCAAGCAAATTCAAAAAGCCTACATGTATACCTCACAGTAATTTCTTCCCATAGCAAAAAAAAAGAATAGCAAAAAAATATATTATATAAATCGAAAGGACCACAAATACCTCACTTGCAAAAGAGATTGTGGAAGGTAAAAGTGTCTTCTGATCTAGATACAAATCTTCATGCTCTTAGTCAAAGGTCTAGGGATTTTTCCTCATCACAAGCTGTTTGGTTTCCCTTTTAAGGAGTAAGCAGCAAGAACTCCTAAATTATTATTTGTAATTTAGAACTTTTTTTCTCTTTTCAATGAAATTCAGTATTTTCAGGCAAGACCTGAGCAAGTGTATAGAATAGATAAAAAATGAAAGGTCCTAGAGGAAAGCAAGCCATCAGGGGCCAGTTTTGGCTTTTTGCAGGGGGTCAGGGGCAACAGTACCCCTACATCATCATGTCACAAGCTACCAGTTCATCCACAGCATACAGTTAGAAGTGCTCAAGATTTAAAAATACGTCTGTTGAACAGAGTTCAGATGGTTGTGATCAGTGGCACAGAGTCAAGTTGGAGGCCTGTGGCCAGTGGTGTTCCCCAGGGATCAGTGCTGGGTCCAGTTTTGTTCAATATCTTCATCAATGACCTGGATGAGGGGATAGACTGCACCCTCAGCAAATTTACTCATGATACGAAACTGGGAGGTGTGGCTGACACTCGGGAAGGCTGTGCTGCCATCCAATGAGATCTGGACAGGCTGGAGAGCTGGGCAAAGGTGAACCTCATGAAGTTCAGTAAGGACAAGTGTAGAATCCTGCATATGAGTAGGAATAACACCAGGCACCAGTACAGATTAGGGGACGTCCTGCTGGAAAGCAGCCCCATGGAGAAAGACCTTTGAGTCCTAGTGGACAGTCAGCTGTCCATGGGACAGCAATGTGTTCTTGTGGCCCATAGGGCCAGTTGGATCCTGGGGTGCATTACGAAAAGTGCATCTAGCAGGTCGAGGGAGTTTCTCCTCCCCCTTTACTCTGCCCTGGTGAGACCAGATCTGGAATACTGTATCTGGCTTTGGGCTCCCCAGTTCAAGAGAGACAGAAACCTACTGGTAAGAGTCCAGCGGAGAGCTACGAGGATGATTAAGGGACTTGAACATCTCTCCTGTGAAGACAGACTGAGAGAACTGGGGCTGTTTAGTTTTGAAAAGAGAAGGCTGAGAGGGGATCTTATTAACATATATAAATCTCTGAGGGGTGGGTGACAGGGGGAAGAGGCCAGTGTCTTTCCGATGGTGCCCAGTAGTAGGAGAAGAAAAAGCAGGTACAAGCTAGAACACAGAAGTTCCGCCTCAACATTAGGAAAAACTTCATTACTATGAGAGTGACAGAGCACTGGAACAAGCTGCCCAGAGAGGTTCTGGAGTCTTCTTCTCTGAAGACTTTCAAAACGGGTCTGCATGAGTTCCTGTGTGGCCAGCTTTGGCAGGGGCTTCGACGAGATCTCCAGAGGCCCCTTCCAACCCTAAACATTCTATGATTCTTGATGTTCAGTTTGAAATCTGTCTATTATTGAAAAAAGGAAGGCCAGCCACCACTTAAAAATTATCAGGCCCCAAAGAAGTAAGTGAAAATTATTACTAATTTTTAAATTCTGCACATGGAGTTTGACACTGTTATACTAATTCTTAAATTTCCACCTCCTACTGAAATACAACTGCTTTGATTTCAGACACAGAATAGATTATATTAACAATGAATGATTAGTATTTCCACAAGAAAGAAAAACAACAAGGTAATTCAGACCTTGGTAATTTCTTAAAACACTGTCTCCTCAATATGATAACCCCTGACGCTTTTTCAGGGGAGAAAAACAAATGTGAATTGTGGAAATGGAACAATTGACCTATTTTATCATTTTAATGAGAATTCATTTCACCTCTTTGTTTGGGTTTGTTGTTTGGTGTTTTTTCCTTGTTTCCTCATCTTCTGTGCTAAAAAGCACATCCTAGCTCTGCAGTGACTTACATTACCTATGACTGCGTCATTTATGCCACACTCTGCTCCACCAGGTACAGAGTACTACTCTCAAAAGCCACAGTCACAAAATAATCTAGCAGGGAAAGGTCTTCCAGATTTATTTAAATCTAAAATCCAAAACTTTCCCTTGAGCACAAAACTTAGCAATGTCAAAGTCACTTCATACAAATAACAGAGGCTTGTGGATGTTTTTCCAGCATCAGACAGAACTCGAGTCTCACACAACAGAGAACTCCTTTCACAGGCAAGCAAAAACATTTTATCAGGACTGTCTTGAGGAAAAACATGATCCCTGAAATCATGATAGTATATTAAACTTTAAAAATTCAGCTGTCCAACTACGTTACAGACTAGTCCACATATGCACCAGAGAAATAATGCACAGAATATAATTTTTTCCCCCGACTGGTAAAAGAATAAACTCATATCAACTGTTCAGAAAACTATGTATATAGGACTGGTCTACTATAAGAAATTTTTTGACAGGCTTCCTCCCTGGAAACCCACTGCAGGGAGACACTAGGCAACACATTCAGGAGAGATTCAACCTTATGTTGAGGTGCAGGATATGGCATTCAATCTGAAGCCATTGGTTTTGACTTTGTAATTAATCCATCCACATACAGTCAGAAAAAAACCTTTGTTCACCCACAGCACAGAGAAACAAACTGAAAAAAAATGAAACACTCCACTATATACTAGTAGTATCTTAAAAACCCATTTTTTACATGCAAAATGAATAATAACATTTTTGTCAGTGACATGGACAGTGGCATCAACTGCATCCTCAGCAAGTTTGCTGACAACACAAAGTTGTATAGTGCAATCCACACGCTGGAGGGAAGGAATGCCATCCGGAGGGACCTTGACTAGATGGAGAGGTGGGCCCTGCACCTGAGTTGAGACAATCCCAAGCACAGATACAGGCTGGGCAATGAGTGGATTGAGAGCAGTCCTAAGGAGAAAGATGTGGGTGTGTTGGTGGATGACAGGACCAACATGAGCCAACAGTGCTGTATGCTGGGATGCATCAAGAGATGTGTGACCAGCAGGTCAAGGGAGGTATTTCTGTCCCTCTACTCTATCCTTGTAAGACCCCGCCTGAAATGCTGCTGGAACCCCCACCAAAAGAAAGACATGGAGCTGCTGGAGCGAGTCCAGAGGAGGGCTACCAAGATTAGGGGGCTGGTTAGCTCAGTGGTTTGAGTGCGGTTCTGGCAAGAAGGACCAACACTGAGGTCGCAGGTTCGATTCCCGCTCGGTCCCCATGTGGTGCCAGGTCTAGTTGAGGGGAGGCGTCCCTGCCCAAAACAGGGAGGTTGGACTAGACGATCTCTAAGGTCCCTTCCAGCCTATGCCATTCTATGATTCTATGGTCAGAGGGTTGGAACACCTTTCCTATGAGGACAGGCTGAGAGAGTTAGGCTTGTTAAGCCTGCAAAAGAGAAGGCTCTGGGGAGACCTTATAGCCACCTTCCAGTACCTTAATGTGGCCTACAAGAAGGCTGGGGAGAGACCTTTAACAAGGGTCTATAGTGATGGGATTAGGGGCAATGGGTGGAAGCTGAAAGAGGGTAGGTTTGCACTACATATAAGGAAGAAGTTCTTTATCCCGAGGATGGTGAGGCACTGGAACAGTTTGGCCAGGGAAGTTGGGGATGCTCCATCCCTGGAGTCTTCAAGGCCAGGCTGGATGGAGCCTTGAGCAACCTGGTCTAGCAGGAGATGTCTCTGCCATAGCAGGGCGGTTGGAACTAGGTGATTTCTCAGGTCCCTTTCAACCCAAATCATTCTATGATTCTATAATAAAGAGCAGTTAGCTAAAATAAAAGCTAGATGAATTGTCCAGTTTGCCATATATTAAAAAGTATTTGTGCAAAGAATTAGTTATGCTCTCTTCTGCTACCAAGAACTTCAGGAAAAATATGATTTAAAGAAAAAGTATTTTCTTCAAAGACAGTAAGAACAGATCAGAAGTAAAATTCATTACAACTCATCTGATTATGCAAGTCCTACAGTAGCACTACATCCAACCTGCACAAGTAACTCTCTCACTCTTCACCTGTCTAAGTGCACACCTTGCCTCCCAGAGATTTCTGGTTTCCATTTTTATTGGATCTTTTATTGCTAGTCTTTCTGGACAACTAAACCATCAGAAAAGTATTACATTAATGTGTAACAGACACCTGCTTTCAGGCAGCTCATGCAAGCTAAATTCTCTATCCAGAGGAGGAGACAGTGAGGAGCTAGAGCGGGGCCAGGGGACTATGGGAGAGAGGGGTGCACTCTTCTGCTGGTGCAGAACAGAGAATGACCAGGCAAAGTGTTACTTTATAATGTCTTTACAATATATTAATATATTATTATTAATATTGTAATATATTTTATAATATCATCTGATTATTTTACCAGTCTCTTCCCTGGGCTAGAACTACTATTTTTGTTTTTCTTAAGAAGTATGTTTTCAATTCTGATAACCACTGTTGGCATTCTTCTGTGTTTTTCAAGAAGTTATTAAGATTATACACAAGAGTTACTAGATGTGTCAGTGTACATCCTGTAAATTAATTCACTTTTAATGTTGATTTATTCAGTCCCAGGGGAACTCAGGCTGGCAGAGACCTGGGGAGGTCTCCAGTCCCCGTCGCTGCCCAGAGCAGGCTCAGCCAGGAAGTCAGACTGGTCTGCTCAGGACTTCACCCGATCAGAGCATGAAAACCTCAAAGACTGAGATAGCCCATCCTCTCCAGGCCCTGTCTCCACTGCTGAGATGTTCTCCTGGGGAAAAGGCTTCTCCTTATCTCTAGCTTCAGCCTTCCATATTTTAGCTATACTGTTGCCTCTTACCCTCCCACCAAGAACCATTGTAAAGACCCCGGCTGCATCTCCTCCATCCTCTCATCAATGATGAGCATGCCAATGGGTACCTCAAAGCCATCTCTCCTCCCAGCTGAACGAGCCCTGGTCCTGCAGCTACTCTTCGCAAGTCAAGGGCTCCAGCCCCACTGTGTCAGTAGCCTCCTCTCATCCCCCACCAGTTTGTCAGTGATGTTCTTGTGTTGGGGACCAGTTAGCTCAGTCAGTAGAGTGTAACCCTAACCACACTAAGGTCGCAGGTTGGATTCCCATTCAGTCCCCATGTGTTGCCACCAAGAGGTGGCGTCCCTGGCGGCAGGGAGGCTGGATTAAAATGATCTGTAAGGTCCCTTCCAGCTTAGGCCATTCTATGACTCAAACAGCAGGCAGTACCCAGACAGGGTCTGACATTCACTAAGCAGAGAGTAGAGTCCTTTCCTGGCTCTTGGGGATGTGTCCTGCTCACACCACCACAGGTACCATTAGCCCTCATCATTGCCTGGGTACAGTGTATGGTGCCAGCTCACTGCCCATCAGCACCCAGGGCCATGTCCCAGAGTTGCCTCCTTCCCAGGGCTCCACGTGCCCTCCATTCCCTCCTCTGGGTCACCAGTGGAGAAGCTGAAAAGGATAAGCCCTGCACACTCTACAGGACCCTACCCGATACTGTTGTCCAAGCTGCATCTGACACTATTGGATCAGATGCTGTGAGCCCAACACCCATCCAGGTCCTCACCCACCAATGCGTCCTCTCTCCAAGACCATAATCACAGAATCACAGAATTGCTGAGGCTGGGAAAGACCTCGGAGATCAAGTCCAGCCTAAGACCCAACACTATCACATCAGCTAGACCATGGCACTAAGTGTCACATCCAGCGCCTCCTTAAACACCTCCATGAGGAAGTGTTTCCTGATATCTAACCTAAACCTTCCCTGACACAGTTTCAGACCATACCCTCTCATCCTGTCACTAGCTGCCCAGGAGAAGAGCCCGAGCCCCACTTGACTACAACTTCCTTTAGCCAGTTGTAGAGAGTGAGAAGGTCCCCCTGAGTTTCCTCCATGTTAAAAAAAAATAGCTCCCTCAGTCTCTCCTCATAGGACTTTTCCTCTAGTCCCTTCCCCAGCCTCGTTGCTCTCCTCTGGACCCGCTCCAGCACCTCAGTGTCTTTGCTGCAGTGAGGGGCCCAGAACTGCACACAGTGCTCAAGGTGAGGCCTCAACAATACTGAGGACAGGGGCAGAATTACATCCCTGCTCCTGCTGGCCACGCTGTTACTGATACAAGCCAGGATGTCATTGGCCCCGCTGCAGGGGGTTATTGTGGCCAAAGTGCATGACCCTGCACCTGTTCTTGTTGAACTTCATACCATTGGCCTCAGCCCATTGACCCAGCCTGTCCAGGTCCATCTGCAGGGCCTTCCTACGCTCTGGCAGATTTACACTTCTCCCCAGCTTGGTATCATCTGCAAACTTACTGAGGGTCGACTCAATCTCCTCATCTAGGTCATCAATAAAGATGTTGAATAGGACTAGGTTCAGTACTGATCCTTAGGGGATGCCACTGGTCACCGGACACCAACTGGGTGTAGCACCATTCAACACCACTCTCTGGGCCTGGTCATCCAGCCAGTAATGCTACAGCCCAGGTAAAGAGACAGTGGCAAAAGCCTGATATAGCATGGAGGCAGATGCCATCTGCTGCTCTCCTTTTGTCCCCAACATTTTGTTGCAGAAGGCAGTCAGGTTGATCAGGCATGATCTTTGCCAGCTGCTCCTTGTCATTGTCTTCTCCCTGCTGTGCCCAGACGTAGACTCTAGGAGGGCTCATTCCCTGATTTTACCTGGCGCTGCCAGGAGGCCAGCCAGCCTGCAATTCCTCAGGTTGTTTTTTACCCTATTTTGAAGGTAGGTGTGACACTTGCCTTTCTCCTGTTGTTGGCGACCTCCCTGATCTCCACAAACTTTGAGAGCTGACAGACACCAGCTATACAAAGGCATCATTCACCATGTTCAGCACCCTGGGGTGCAGTCTGACAGGTCTCAGTGACATATGCAAGTCAAATGCTCCTGTGTAATCTCTGACTCACACATCATCTCCTCCTCCTTGAGCCCTGTTGCTAACTTCAGTGACCTCACAGACCTTGCTGGTGACGACAAATAAGGTGGTGAGGACCTGCCTTATCTGTGTCTGCTGTTGCTCTACCACCTTCTCCATTTGTAGAGGTCCTGACATGGAGACCATCGCACATTAAGGAGTCAGTGATCCGCATACCAGTTAACCTGAGTACACCCTGGCCCATGCTGTGCTGCACTGCCCATGTGACTTCACCTCCAGAGTGTCGTGCTGCACAAATCCTTTGGCTGCAGAACCAATTCTGTCAATTAACTTTCAAGAGAAGAGCCCGTGGGCAGCTCATCGCTCACTACCAGCAATTACACCACCTGCATGATCTTGCCTTCATCTGAAAGTGCAACAAGAGGTTCTCATGAATACATTGTTTCTGCTTGCCAGAAGAAAAGATGAAGAGACTTGTTTCCTTGGAAGAAAATCCTCTAATAGCTCAAATGAGAAAAATGTGTCAGCTTTTCTATGGACAGGGTCTACACGGTGTGCTGCATGAGGACTGAAGGACCATTTGACAACACAGAGTTATCCTTGACAGCTCCAGCAATCTCCTGGATTACTGGCATCCTGATACATTAAAGTTCCCAATGAGTATGCGGGTCTGTGACACAGAGAAATCTTCAGATTTTCCAAAGAATGCTTCCTTACCCTGTTCAGCGGTCTCTAACACATCCCATCACTGTGTCACGCCTAGTGACCTCTCCTCTGATCCCGACTCACAAGCTCTTACCAAGATCTGAGCCTCACTTATGAGACACTCCTTCACATGCAAAGCAGCTTCCTTCCTTCTCTTCCCTGCCTGTCTCTCCTGAGGGGCTTGTCACCTTCTGTCACAGCTATATGAGCTGTCCCACCATGTCACCGGTATCCCAGTGATGCTGCAGTTCTGTCAACACATACTAAGTTCTCATTCCTCCTGCTCAGCTCCCAGACTGTGTACAGGTGTGCACACACCCTGGAGGTGGGTATCCTTTTACCCTATTTTAACTTGTCAAAGCTCTGCCTTCTTACCCCCACCCTGCACTTTTGCCCCACCACTTTCTCACATAACTCTGGGCAGTAATGTCTCTTCTGTATCATACTTTGTTTAATAGTGTCCTCACTGGGATGGCCAACAACTTGCAAAAATGCTTTTGCATACAAGTCTAAGAAACAGGACAGATAATTTCTCAAATTTACAAATGTGGAACTCAGATGGCAAGCTAAGTTTTGTCAAGGTCCCCTAACCTGGTCTATGACAAGTCACTCTGAAACCCATTTCTTCACTCACTAGGTGACAACTACTGTACATATACTGTTCCCCAGCCACATACACATCTAACTATAGCTCAGCTCTGCCATAATGCAGCTGATTTCTCCCTGCCAATCTTTTGTACTCAGACCATCTGATTTTCAGTCTCCAGGACAGGCTCAATGGCCTGGTTCACAGCTGATTTCATTGATGCTGCAGCAAAATAAAAGAGAAAAGTTGTGTTTCACGTGTTCATACATTTCTCACTTGTTTTGTTTCTGAGTTACTATAAATATCTTGAGGGAAATCTGAGCCCAAAAGAATCAAGAAAAACCTACTACGTTTGACCAATAAAGAGAAGGAGTTGCTATAATCAGAAACTGTATAGCAGAATAGTTATTTAGCTCTTTTTTCACTAAACTAGAACACTATACTGTGCAGCCCCTACTTAAAATGGATTGAAAACCTCACTTAACCCACAAGCCGTAAGTGCAAACAGCACTTGATATCTCGGCAGAAAGAAGTCAGACATTATAGACAAAAATCTAACATGATCCAAGATGTGACCTGTTGTTTTGAATAGCTAAATTTTCATCAGCTTGAGCTGATGAAGGGGGTTTCCACTCAGCTTTCTGTTACTGGAGTTACACAGGTAGATGACGGGGAGAGGAAAACAGCAGAAAGACCTTCACTTCCAAAGCAACAGCAATAGTTTAGTCTCTCAATATGTAATCCCTTTACTCAAAGTGTAACTGGGGTCAGTATATTAAACGAAAATAACAGCTTTTAAGTTAGACACCATTCAGTAGCAGCCACGTTTGTGATCTAGTCAATGTTAGCTCTTGCAGATCTTTTCTATCTCAAACGCCCTTCTCTCCCTGAGCTTCTGCCAATAAAACATCTCTCTCGCTATCACTTAAAGACAAATATCAAAACAAGGTAAATAAAATAAAGAACTTATTTTTGTAAAGAAGTAAGGCTACAAATTATTCTTTAGGAATTAACACTTAAATAAATAAAACATAGGTAAACTTTTAGGATTATTACTTGTTACTTTTTCATTTAATTATTGTGAAACATCAAGATCAGTAATTTCCACAATCGTGAAGAAAAAGAAGGTTGGAAAATTCAGATATTGGTAGACAGTACCTGATAAGAAGGATGTAGAAGAATAACACAGCTATTCTCACTATTAATGTACAATTACTATAATATGCAATTACTAATTTTAAAATTTGCCTTTGACATAAAATATAAAGCAAGCCCTAACTGGGAGAAAATTGTGCCTAAAGAATGCCTATGATGAGGTTACAGCACTGCTGGATGATGGAGGAGCAAGTGGTGTCATGTCCCTGGACTTGTGCAGAGCATATGTCTGACACAACATCCTTGTCTCCAAATTGGAGAGACACAGATGTGATGGATAGACCACTCAGTGGATAAGGAATTGACTAGATGGTTACGCTCAACGAGTTGTGGCCAATGGCTTGATGGAGACCAGTGCTGAGTCTTGTTCCTCAGCAGTCAGTATTGGGACATCTTTGCCAGAGAAATGGACAGCAGGACTGAGCACCTCAGCAAGTTTTCCACTGACACCAAGCTGTGTGGTGCAATCAACACACGGACGAGAAGGGATGTCATCCAGAGGGACCTGGACAGGCTGGAGAGGTGGGCCTGTGCAAACCTCATGAAGTTCAACAAGGCTAAGTGCAAGGTCCTGCACACAAGTTGGGGCAATCTAAAACAGGGATAAAAGCTGGGTGAAAAATGGATTGAAATCAGTCCTGAGAAGACAGACTTCGGGGTGTTGGTGGTTGAAATACTGAATACGAGCCAGCAGTGTGTGCTTGCAGCCCAGAAAGCCAATCGCATTCTGGGTTGCATCAAAAGAAGGATGGCCAAGGGAGGTGATTCTCTCCCTCTATTCTCATGAGACCCCACCTGCAGTACCATGTACAGCTCTGGGGCCCCCAACATAAGAAGGACATGGGCCTGTTGAGAAGGGCCAGAGGAAGATGATCAGAGGTCTGGAACACTTCTGCTCTGAAGATAGGCTGAGAGAGTTGGGGTTGTTCAACCTGGAGATGAGAAAGCTCTGGGAAGACCTTGTAAAAGCTTTCTAAAAGACCCTAAAGGGAGCCTACAAGAAAGGTGGAAAAGGACTTTTTACAAGGGCAAGTACAGGATAACAGATAATAGCTTTAAACTGAAAGCGGGGAGGTTTAGATCAGATGTAAGGAAGAAGTTCATCAGTGTGAGCGTGCTGAGACACTGGAACAAGTATCAGAGATGTTGTGGATGTTTCCTTCCTGGAAGAGGCCCAGGTTGGACAGAGCTTTGAGTAACCTGGTCTAGTGGGAAGTGTCCCTGCCCATGGCAGGAAGGTTGAAACTAGACAATCTTTAGTGTCTCTCCCAACCCAAACCATTCTGTGAAACTAGTTCCTCAAAATGCAGAATTTTTCTTTTCTGGCACAACAAGAACACCTAATTAAATGACTCTACAAGGCATTCAGATGAGACCCTTTATGCAAAACATACATATACCTGTGTTACTCCACATTTTCTTTTTAATAAATCTCAATTTTAAAGAAGTAAGTTTTTCACAGGTTAAATCTCAGAGATTGCTCTAATGAAGTGATGGTCAAAGTCTTAAGGGAGGTGCTGAAGGATTACCCACATCATCTTACACCTATCCAAAACCATGTCCATATGGTAGTGGCCTCTTCCCTAATGCACATTACAAAAGGCTATTTTGCTAGAATGCTTAAGGAGCAAAAGAAAGCATGTTTGCACATCCTGGCCATTTTCCAGATTATTAACCAGACTGACTAAAACAAGCCTTTCTAAATTAAAAAGGCATAGAAATTATTTGAGACCCTAGAACAATGGTATTAAGACAAGATTAGGGAAGAACCATGAGCAAAAAAATTACACATGCACAGCATCACTTGTGCCAGCCTCCTATTTTAGCGCCGACTCCCAAAAGTCTTCCTCACACGAGTGACAACCTTTAAAAAGTAAACTGTGGCAGAGAAGTAGAAGTTACTACAAGAAAAACACAGTCAAGAAGGCAAGACTAAGGTAACACCACAATATTAGCGCTGAAAGGGTTTAAATCTCATATTTTTTTGCAGGGATTGTTTGGGACAAGAGGGAACGAAAAGAAAGGTGGTGGTGGGAAATGTCTTAAAGATTAATGTCTTCCGGCATCGCTTCAAAAAATGATCCAAAGTGAAGTATTCTTAAAGAAATGTCATTTCAGAAATCCTATGTTCTCTTATAAAAAAGAGAAGCATATAAAAGAAAATGCAAACTAATAGCTATCCATTAAAAAAAAAAAGTGTTTTATAATAAAATTAACACAAATAATAAAAAAACCAAAAACATTCAGAATCACCCATTCCCATCTGTCCTGCATTTTATGGAATTTAGTAGTTTAAGTGTAATGCAAACCCACTAGTATAAACACACCACTTTAGTACTACTTTAGAGAAGATATCAGGAAGAAGTTGCTCATCCATTCAGAAAGATTCTGGAAATGTAAACATTATTCAAAGATTAATACAGACTTTCATCTGTGACCAAACACTTGCAACTTGAATCTCATTCAGGGTTTTGCCTGGAGTAAGAATTCATCTCTCCTGTAAGTCACAAGAACCACTTTGTTTAGAACAACAAAAACTCAAAAAGCCCTACAAAATCCTGAATTCCGTTGTGCATTTTTCTGTACAGTTCTGGTGACAGAATTCTTACCTGAGAATTAAATTTAAGGCACCTACTGCAAAAAGAAGTTAATGCATTCTGAAAAAACCACTTACTGAATTACACTGTTTTAGTCTACAGCATGACACAGATGAATGCAATGCTCTCCCTTTTCTCCTGCCGTAAGAGAATACTGTCACTTTCTCTAATGATTTCTTGTTGCCATGGCATCCTTTCCACCGTAGGTCTATTCACCCATGTCATTTCCCTAACTGGCATTCAACCTGTGGGGCGTCTCTCCCCAGCTGAAAAGCTTATACATCTGTATTTCTTTTGGAAGAAATACATTTGATCTGTTGAATAAGGCATATCACACTAGACCTCAGAACGTCAGCTTTCGGTAGGAACACACAATGTTTTTTCAGAACACATAAGGACTGAGATTGCACTCGGACTGTGAGCAGTTCATCCAAGATTTTGTCTGTATGTCTTGTGTTCAGCACCTAGCAGTAGGTTTCTAATCCCAAAGAAAAGATTGTCTAACGCTCTAATAAATGTCACTCACTTCTATGTGAATACTTAATTTGCTCTTTCAATTTCCATGTGTATCTTGCCACGACATTAATTTTCCTGACAAGTAATCTATGTGGTGGCGTGTCTCTTCATCAAGACGTCTGTCCATCGACCTCAGCGACTCTTGACACTTCCCACTGACCTGGCTCAAGGCACCATCAAGGAAGACACCTTCCCAAGTGGAAAAACTCTCATTCACAAGTACACAGGCTTTTTTAGTTTACCTGCCCCGACTATTCTGCTTGTGACAGCTGCCACTTTCCACTCAGCTACGCAACGCAAGCACCAGGTGTTCAGTAAATACATCCCATCTGCGTTGGCGTCACTCCCGGGTGGCTCCGGCACGCAGACACATGCACACACCGGCACACACCGGCACACACACCGACAGCAAATGCAGAAGGCTGGCACCTGTTGTAACTGCAAAGTCAGGCTCAGCGCACGGGAAGGAGGGAGTTCCCGCTCCCGAACTGCAACAGGTTTCCTAACACTACCCCCACCCGGCACACCCCGATTCACAAAGTTGCTTGGACGGAGGAACCCAGTCTCGGTCCAGGTCCCACTCCTGGTCCCAGTCACTCACCGGCGGCGCGGTCGCGGAGGTTCCGCTTCGCTTGGAGGAGCCGTGC
>NW_009734450.1:1660-1888 GCF_000703405.1 Apaloderma vittatum | reverse complement strand
GTCCGCGGCAGGTTCCTGGGTGCCAACCAGCCCCAGCCCTGCTGCAGAGCCCTGCGGAGGGCGGCCAGCCCCAGGCTGGACAGCACTGTGGGATGGCACGGAACGGACTCTCTGCCTGCGGACACGGCTCGGTTTGGCTCGGGAAAGCTCGACCCCGCTCAGCTCAGCTCATGTGCGGGGCGCAGTGAAAGCCCAGAGGAAAGCATCGGGGCCGGGGCGGCTTCTGTG
>NW_009734450.1:620-1394 GCF_000703405.1 Apaloderma vittatum | reverse complement strand
TGGCAACACGGGCAATTCCGCCCACCGGCATGCCAGCTAATTGCTGTCCCTGTCATCAACCCAAATCCCTCTGTGTCTGCAGGCTCTTCCCCTCGTGCCAGTAGCCGAACTCTCCGTGTGGAGCAAATGTTCTAGAAGGAGCCCAGAACGGCTCTCTGAGGATGATGTTCACCTCTTGGGGGCGGAGGTTATTGCCACCAGGGTGTCAGACAGACACTCGTAACCGGCGGTGGATGTAAAAGGACCCAGAACCGGTGGGGTTGGCACAGCTTCGCCATCCCTGGGAAAGGGCGTTCTTGTTGTCCCCGAGCAGGGACTCCCTGCAGGTGCCCTGCGGTGTCCCAGCAGCAACTCCAGCCCTCCTGGCCACCAGCAAGCCCTGGTTGTCTGTAGGGCGGAGACACAGTGCCCAGGACCCCAGGAGTGAGACTCAACTTCCCTCCATGAGTGGAGCTGGGGAGAACTGGAGGAGCAAGGTGAGACAGGGATGAAAATGGCCAGTTCAGGTGGGGCAGGAATAACAACGAGCTGCCTCCCCCACGCAGGACCAATACTAACTGACCCTGCTTGGCAGGAACCAGGGGTTCCACCAGATGTCCTGGCAGTGTGCTTCCTGCCCCGCTTGGTTTACGTAGTTTTGGGCTGTCCTCACCTTTTCTGCTCTGTCCTGGGGGCAGGTACAATTCACTGGAGATGGTCCTGTAAGAGACTGGGTGCTTTGCTGCACGAGTCCCCTTCCCGGGAAGAGTGGCAACCCCAATGTGGCAGCCCGTG
>NW_009734450.1:0-499 GCF_000703405.1 Apaloderma vittatum | reverse complement strand
GTGGGGAAGCCCTGGGGCTGTGGCTGCGTGGACGCGTGGCCCCGTGTCACAAAGGGCAAGTGTTCCACACGGAACTTGTGACCTCACCTGGCTGAGGCTTTGTATCCTGGCAGTGCACCCAGCCAAAGTTAGTAGCTGGTCTTCGGGATGACTCGGCTCCTTCCTCTCCTCTGTGCGTGGCTACCTTTGCCAAGTGCTTGGGGTTTGCTACTCGATTCTCCTGGACTTGTACGCTCTTTCAGAGGTAATTATGATCTGACTTTGGGGACAGATCATAGAGGAGGGAGAAGCTTGTTGTGTGGGCTTTGTTTTAGGGTTTTTTTTCAATCATTTTGTTGAGCTACAATTATTTCTTTGCAATCAGGTGACGGGATTTGCTTGGACTTCCTCTTTTCTGGAGATGTGCCATCTGGGCATCTTTTGTCACCTTGAGGTTCCCCCTCAGTCCCCGACTGAGGAGTGATGGCTGCCCTGGGGATTGACTCCTGTAAGTAAGGTC
>NW_009734449.1:71685-73097 GCF_000703405.1 Apaloderma vittatum | reverse complement strand
AAAAAAAAAAATGTCATCACCAAGAGTTTTACTTGTTAGCATGCTTGATAACTAAGGCACAAATGGCACAGAGCAGTATGGCATGTAAAGTTTCATATTTACACATAAACAATTTGCATATAAATAGTAACATATATAAATTGTTTATATGTAAAATACATAAATATCCGAAGTTACACTGAAAAGCAGAGGGTTGTGTATTAATTTGCAAAACAGATACCTAAGGAAGATCTTCGTGATACCTTTCCTGCTACAGCTAAGAGCCCGAATGCAGAGACTTCAGGGCCTAGAAAATAAAAATGTTTAGGCATCTTCCTGCCAACTTTGAGGATCTGGCTGTCGGACATCTTCAACAGATTGCTGTATAAGACGTCTCAAGAAGGACGTGTCCAGTGCTGCTGAGCCTTTGGACATGATTTCTGGCTACAAATACTTAAGATCTAAAATTCTTTGGCTCAAAATACAGTCACGGCAACAGTGCAAAAAACCTAGAAACCGCTAAAAATAACTGAGCGTAGTTGTCTCACTTATAAAAGCATATGAGCTACACTGATTGTTGTGCTTGCTGCCAGACAGACCCTTCTTTGCTGACTTATCAAATGGCACCGTGTCTGGTATTCCAAAAGAGTGACCCACAAACACACCAAAGTGCAACTGAGACCAAACCAGACAAGTTCAGAGCTGTCCTGCAGTGGGCTCAATCTACAGCAAATTCGAGTTCCTCCAGCAACAAGCAAGTGAATACTGACAAGATGCAACTTGATTTAGGGCACCATATCCACCAAATCCTCATGTCTTCTACTCTGCAAACTTTGTGAAGATCTCATCATTCCTAAAAATTCTGAATTATAAAATGGAAATTTAATATATTTGATACATTACACTTATTTTATTTAGTTTAACACAACATTACCTGTTTTGAAAATTCAGCCTAGAAAAATCTGAAGGTTGTCTTCAAAATTTCTCTACCAAACAAACAAAGAGACAAAACCAGCAATAAACCCTGGTAAAGATCTCTGAAGCAAGTGCTATGCTTCGACAGCAACCTTTATTCAATAAAATGCAAGCGGGTTAGGTGGGGTCATTAAAAGCAAGGGTGCCCACATAACTTCTTCAGCTGTTATCATCCCCACTGCTGTGGATATGAACCAAAGAAACAGCATTTTTCAAGGGCTCCAAATCGGAAAATTTGGGTATAAAGTGTGTATCATGATGGACTTATCATCACTGATGAGTAACTCTGCCTTCCTACACTAAGAGTCTGCTCAAAGACTTGAGGTTTGGTATTGTGTGGGAGATTTGGTGGATTTGAAGGGAAGAAGACTAATTTTATGTCTGAGGTCTGAAGGCCTGTGTTGGAATTCGCAGGAATGAAATTACCATGTTTTTGGCATGCGTGTTTAAAATCACCA
>NW_009734449.1:0-71654 GCF_000703405.1 Apaloderma vittatum | reverse complement strand
ATAAATGCACAATTCCTCAAGTTTCAGGAGCAAAGAGAAGTAACTCACCCACAGGCTTCGACATGCCATTGCACTAACAGAGGCTAAATCTTCCCAGACCACGACTGTCTCAAACAAATACAGCTACTTCTGCACAGGTATAGTCTGTATGAGGTCGATGGAGAGCAGAAGTATTTAAAGGAATTGAGACAACAATCTCCCAACATACTTTACTCTAAATCCTCAGAGTAGTCAGTAAAGGAGGAGAAATCCAAATGGGAAATCTTTCCAAAGGCATGCCCTGATCTCTTCATTCATTGCACAGCTTTCTCATTAATGGGTGAACTATCACAGAGCTCCACAAGCATCAGTCAGGAATCAGCCCCACAGGTCAGGTGCTATAAGCATGCAGATAACACAGGGAGAGCCCCTGCTATGAGCACTAAAGAAATTACCTTCAAATTTCCTCAGCACCATCAGGAAAGGAAAATAAAGAGAACAGTGTACACACATATTTAATAAAAATGTTTTTCCCCTATGACCAGCCTGTCTTTCAGTATATACTGGTCTTGGTAGAAAATCCGTTACTGTTAAATTGCACGGTAGCTCCATCACACTATCCAGAAGATGGATTCTCAGCAAGGGACAACCTGCAAATTCACTATAAATATTGCTCCAGAATACATGGACAAAACTAAAATTTGTAGGACCCAATGTGGGTACACCACAGGAGGTAAAAAGTCCCATGACACTGAAAATAATACCCAAGAGACCAAAAGTAAAAAACTCTAGGGCAAATGTGCAGAAGAGACAATACACGGTAAAGTGTCTTTCAAGCAATCAAGGCAAGAGCAACAATTAGTTTGAACTCAGCACACAATCTGAGAAATGCTGTGGCCCTACAAGGAACAAAAGAAATTATAGTAATTTACATACAAGGATTCTCAAGGCTTTTGGTTCTGTCACAGATAAATACAGCTACCTTTGCACAGGTATGCTCTATATGAGATTGACAGAGAGTAGAAATATTTAATGGAAATGAGACAGCAATTTGCTAATTTTTTTTAACTGACTGTGGGAGCAAAGGTTTCAAAATGCTGAAAAAATAAGACAAAAAGCTTTATAAAAAACCCAGTATGTTTACACTACTTCTAGTCATTGGAAAAGCATCCTATGCAGTCATCTACATAGATTTAAAGGTGCTATAGAGAATAACTTCTATTGACAAACACTCTTAGAGCATCTTTGCTGACATACTACTGTACGGTTGCATAACGAACAGAAGCTGTCATTAGCCTGATTTTCCACTAGACATTTAACTGTATAGAGAGAGTCACTTTGTCAAGTGCTATGCACCTACACAGGTCATGAAAAACATGACAATTTAAAAACTGCATCGAAAAGGACAGTGACATAGGGGAAACTGGGATTTAATGAACTGGGTTAATAGTAACACCTGCCACCAGAAAAGGCAAGTACAGTTCTCTCATGATCTTCCTTATGTTCATAAGACATTTCTGTCATGAACAATCCATTAGTGTACAAGGATAAACGTTGAGCTTAGCAACTTGGCTTATTTATGAGGCAATCTGAAACAACTAATCAAACATAAATGGTCAAGGCTGAGTGTCAAGCAAACTCTGCTACTTAGGCAGTTCCCATTAATCTAAGTCTAGGATGGCCACGGTTTGGAAAAAGCGCACAGTGAAGTGCAACACAAAATCCAAGTTAGTAAAGCCTACTGAGAAGCAGCAAAGGCCCCTGTAGATACCCACAGACACACATCTTGGATCACGTTCTGCAGCAATATTGATCAAAGCGCTTTTTTTAAAAATCTAAGACCAAGGAAAATGTCATGATCTTCCTTATGTTCATAAGACATTTCTGTCATGAACAATCCATTAGTGTACAAGGATAAACGTTGAGCTTAGCAACTTGGCTTATTTATGAGGCAATCTGAAACAACTAATCAAACATAAATGGTCAAGGCTGAGTGTCAAGCGAACTCTGCTACTTAGGCAGTTCCCATAGGAAAATGAAGTCAGATCAAACATCAGGCCCAGTGCCGAAGCAAAAGATGATGACAAAAGCAACAAGTTGCTCTAACACTGATATGCAGTACGTGAACAGAGAGGGGCATGTATTTGCCCTGCAGAATTCGTGATACAAGTCAGGTATTTGATGCTGAATTGCCACTTATGCAGAGTTACTTTAAGACGGTAGAAAGGGAAAAGCATGTAAAGTATTTTGTAATCTTGGCAAACAGCAAGTACTCACGTTCAGCAATTTGCTGCACAGGAAAGCCCAGGTAGAAGCTGAATTCCACCACAGATAAGTTTCTTAGTTGCTCGCTGACTTCAGATCCATTTAGAAAACCATATTTATCTCGGACAGCAAAAACAATACTCACAGGGCCTTGCCGAAATGCCATCCCAGGCCTACTCAGAGTTATGTTCAGTATCTGAAAAGACAAGATTGAAGCCCAGTCAACAAGCATTTCCATTCCTTCCTTGACAGTCTTTGGTTTGGCTTCTGTCTGCTTCTTTCCCCTCCCCCTAATATGAAGGGGTGGGAGGGCAGTTCTCATCAAAACAGTGGAACATCTATTCCAGGTTGTTTCAGCCTGTTAAGTTTCAGAAGAGATCGTTACATGTGAATTCCTCTTAAGAGTTATCCATTAAGGTCAATTACAACCCAGAATGATCTGAAACCTACAGTCCAGAAAATGATGAAAAAAATCCACCTAGAGAAACAGTCAGCCAAACAAATCTACTGATAAAGAAATCTTAGATGAATACCAAACTGTGTGGAACAGACAGGCAGAGATCATGGTAAAAAAA
Source organism: Apaloderma vittatum (assembly GCF_000703405.1). Classification (NCBI taxonomy): domain Eukaryota; kingdom Metazoa; phylum Chordata; class Aves; order Trogoniformes; family Trogonidae; genus Apaloderma; species Apaloderma vittatum. The sequence goes on along the minus strand of NW_009734449.1, from coordinate 68,835 downwards.
ACATTCTGAAAATGAATGTTCTTTAGGTCAAAACCTCCTGCACCATCTACCATTGGTTAGAAGCCTTATTTTGGCACCAATGTAGACAGCAACTGTGTTCATATAGACACACCTCTTCCAGGCAGTAACAAAGCATTTAAAATAAAAGTCTGCTGAACTGCTAATCCAAGGAACTGTTTCTCGTGTTCTGTCTTCAGTCTATCCAGTCATGTTGTGTCATTCACTCATACAGTTCTGAGTACTTTATTATACATACTATATAGTACTTTAGGTACTATGAAGTTTATGAAATTTTTCCTGCTATGGTTTTATTTTAGGGTACCACAGATGGGCATTTATGATGCCAGTTAGATAACACTAAAATTTTTACTAACTCTGGTATTACAACAAAGCTAGATTAAATTAAGGATTCAGACAGAAGAGGGAGTTGGTTTCAGTAAGTTTAATTACTGACTTGCCAGGGAGTTTTAGGCTCTGCTACGCGATTCCATACCCTGCACATATGCAATACATTTCATATGTGAAGTTCCAGCAGCAGCTGCCATGGACATCATATACTGCTGCAGCTATTTCTAGACTTCAGAAGCAACTAGTATGTTTGCTCACAGAACGGCAGAGTGCACAACTTCTATAGTCCCTAGTAGGATCCCGAGTGGCAATGAGACCCAGAAGCTGTCTTCCAACAAAAATATTATAACCACACTCTACTCTGTAATAGTAAAATCTAATTCCTTTAGTAAGGGTTGGCACGGGCTTTATAGGAAGCAGCATAAAAACCTATTATACTTAATAATGCTTTTGGATATAAATCATCATCTTGATCAGTTTTTCAAAAAGCTTGAAACCAGAGGAATATGTGGTGCCCTCCCCCCCCCCCCCTACAAAATAGTAAGACTTCATGACAAAGTCTCATCATTCTACATGATCTAGATGGCAAGAGGAGGCAGCTGACGAAAACACATGACAACCAAAGGTGAGGAGAAAAAGGGACAGACATAAAGCTTATTAATCTTCTTACCTGCACAGTGAAGTTGTGCAACTCCTGAGGTCTGCTCACCTCCCTGAATGCCGTTGTCAGCCCTTTCTCAATGCGTCGGCTAAAGTTGCAGAACCCAACATCCACGTTCCGAGGCACAAACTGAAGCACTGAAAGCAAAGGGTACAAGTCAGTCTCATAGACAAGTACTTCCCCAAGTGAGAACAAAATCAATGAGAGAATCCATATAGCTATCCCATTTTCATAGAATTCAGGATATAGTCAGTGAAACACTGGGTAAAAACACAGTAGAAATATATTTTCTGTTGGTGCAGTAAATTCTATACTCATTAATATCTGTTGCAGCAGTAATTACATTGCCAAAAGATAATAGTGATAAAAATACCCACTGTTTCCTCTTGCATACTGAAGGACTTTCACTGCATATATGTGGCTAATTTTACATGACTTGAACATTGAGTTAGCCCCACTGAAATCCTTAGTACTCAACAAATCAATGAAAATCTTACGGAAAAAAGCAACAAATTTCTTTCCCGTAGAACAAAATATAGTATTTAACTTGTCTAAAAGACACATACTGGGTACATTAATGCACAGTAGCATCAGTCTAACACTTTCAGAACAATTAGCAAACAATCTTTTAAATGTAGATACATACTTTCATGGAGAGAAGGAAAGAGTACAGGAGAGAGTGAGCGCAGAGGAATGTGAGCAGGCAGAAACACACTAACTACATACACATCTGTGGATTTCCTGATATAGTCTTAGTCAAAGAAATGCCTATGATTAGGTTACGGACCCTCAAAGCAACGTTATACAATGTTCAAGAACAGCAAATGTGTCTACTCTCTATCTATACAACCATATTACAGCAGTAGAAAAAGACATCACACCTGCACAATTAATGTCCTACCATACAGTTATTAATAGAGCAGAAGTAACACATGAAAGACAACTGAGGAAAAGCACAATGTTAGACATTCATTGACTCTCTGCCTGTATATTCAATCCCTATCATTACCTCATTACGCAGTCCAGCAACCAGGCAGGTGGTTCTGTTATGCAAATAGCATGTGAAGAAGATTTTAAATGATACCACCAACTTTCAAACTCTACTATATGGATAATATTTTACTTTAGATTATTAGTGTTGATGAATTTCACATAAACTGCTGCTATACAGTAGCCACAGAAAGCTGAATACTACATAAGCAATCCTCCTGCTCACGTTACACATGAGCAATCGATCCACCTGCTCATCAATTCTCCTACATTATGAGAATTCTAAAGGGTAGCATTTGAAGTAAACATACTTTGAAAATTGACTCAAGCATTATAAAGTAGCTGTACTATGATTTTATGAATAAATGTTTCATTAGGATTTTTTTTTTTCTTTTCTCACCTTTTGAAGCAAGGAAAAAAACACCTTTTGCAAGGTGCCAAAAAAATGTTCCTGAATAATGAAATTAAGGGGTTAACTGCTTACAGTTTATCATCTTTCAACCATGGATCCGGCAAGTATTTCACTAACAACCAAGAATTAAGATTCACAGCAGTAGAACATGGGAGTTTGGCTCGACTTTGCATACTTAATCGTAAGCAAAGACATGTGAATCAGTGCGAAGCTACGTCTGCCCCTCTTTGTGTCAGGAAGAACTCACCTGTTTGAACTTGGAATCTGTTATCTGGCACAGTGAAAGAAGGATGCAGTGAGAGGATCATTGGGGCCTCACCACGGAGAAGACTGCTGTTCACAAGCACATTTATGACAGCTACTGCCGTATAAACAAAAGGACCTGATGTCACCAAGAAAGTAAATTTGGGGGTAATTTTATAAACCTACAAAAAAAAAAAGGAAATTAAAACAAAAAAATCAATGTGAAATTTGGAAACATTTTAGACCTACAGTCTCACACATTTCAAAGACACATCATCAAGAGGTAGGAAAACACAGTCTCTGTTTTTCAAAGCACAAACACTCCGATAGCTCTGTGTCTCACAGCCTCTGCACCAGTGCATCAGAGAGGCAACTGCCCTGTCCTAGGCGCACCTACTAGAATCTCTTCAGCACAACACGCCAATCTCAATGCTTCTCCATTTATCACATCCCAGCATAGTAGGACTCCTCCTCGCCTGCATTCCCCTGGAGTAAGAGTTCCCATGTAAAATTGCTGTTTGCTTCCTGAACTCTTTGCATAGCTTCTGCATTTCAGTCATACACTGTGGAACAAATACATCCTATGCCATTCACACGTGATATGCAAGGAGCAAAATACATAACACCTGTATTTTACAGATAAAGTTTTCACACTCAAGAATGCTTTATTCTAGAGAATATTTCTATCTGGTTATTTCAGTGCAGTTACCACAACTATAATTTTACTCTTCCAATTCATCTTCTGACTTTGAGTCTGCTTAAAAACCCTGAGGAGCATTAGTCATCATGTAAAAGAAATGAGACTGTAAGTAAAATATAAACCTAGGTGAATGTTTCCATGCAGACTCCATTTCTCTGTCACCTAAGTAAGAACAAACTAAAGGCTCTTATTTATTTAAAGATATTGCAGTGCCTTCCCTCCTTTCAAGAAATTCTCTCAATATCAAAGACACTTGTATCTCAGCATTATTTTTCCCCTCTTTGGTTTACTCCCAGTTCGCTTTATTTGCCTAAGGCAGTCACACTAAAGCATTTTAAAACATCCACCATGACGGCTACACAAGTAAATATCTAAACTAGAGACCCAAAGTTTCTGATAAACGTGTAATTTTTAGATGCAGAGATGCTAGTACCCTGCTGGCTTTATGCTGAGGAAAGGACACGTAAGATATCCTCAATGTCAGGATCAGCCTCATAGAAAAGCACAGTGCTACTTAAATTGTGAGCCATGCGCTGTTTACTGGTATTTCTGCAACAGTGTGAAGTGATTTCTGCAACAGTGGAAAGTGATGTCTCATACAAACAGCAATTGCTGTTTATATGAGACAGGAAGAAGCTCCTTCCTATCCTCTAAAACACATGCATTTCAAAGAGATCATCTTCACCAGAAGAAAATATCTCAGTAGCAGAAGGATATAAAAAATAATCTACGCTGCTCATTTTTCCTTTCTTCCTTCTTAGTCCACAAATACATGCAACATCCAATTTTAAAGGGATTTAGACCCACAGAACTCAAATTTGTTTGATATGAATAATACGCACAGCTCTTTTCAGTTCCTCTTATCTGAAGCTTTACCCTTTTATCTCAGGATGAAATGATCTCTGCAGCTTCGGTTTGTGAAATGGAAACAGCAGTTATAATGGGTATGACACACCAAGAGAAAGTTGACTATTACTCGCAAAGGAGACTACTTAAAAAGCAAGAAAAAGGAATTAGAATTACAAATCTCAGTGAAAATTTGCTGGTGATTTTCAAAGCAATATACACTATGGAAGAGAGGCCTAGTGTAGCCAGCATACACTTATGCACTAGAGTTAGGTATTTCAGACAAGAAAGTAAGCCTCTGATACCTAACTCAGCTGTCTCCACCTCTGATCTGTTGCAGCACATCACAGATGCAATGAAAGCATCTTACCCAAAACACCCTCCCTGGAATTTTTTACTGCCTTTCCGGTCTTAAAAGCTAACACTGTTTCTCTTTTGTACTTTACTGCAGCACAAAAGAAACAGCAACTCCAGAAGAATGGAGATTTCTTTAAAAACTTGTAAGTGTAATTTTGAGATAGGTAGATTAGAACCACTACAGGTCAAAACAAGAGCTATTTCTGCTTTAAATATTGCAGGGTTGTCTAGAATTAGCACTCTACAGCCTAATTCAGGTGACAGGAATAACACCGCCGTGACAGCATGATGTTGTCTATAATCTAATTCACAGAGAAGTTTTCAAACTTATCTAGGATAGACGAGCATAGCTCATGACTCTTGATTCATGAATAACGCCTCTTGGCATAGCTCTAATGGTTCACAAACCCAGCTGACCGCTCGACCCTCTCTTGATGGTTTCACCTCTACTGTCAGGACGGTTGATGCCAACAAATTAGCTAGCTGAAGCACCACTTGTAAATTGCCACCTATTAAAGGAAACAAGTACAATTTTCCCATCTTAACACTTGGCATCAGAAAACTGGAGGTACATGCAAAGAAACTCCATATGCACTTTGGAGCCACTCCCACAGCAAATGTAGAAACCTTCGGCAGGAGCAGAGAACCTTTATACCACCTCAAATTAAGCTATCCCCCTTCACAGAATCACAGAATCACAGAATGTTAGGGGTTGGAAGGGACCTCTGAAGATCATCTAGTTCAACCTTCATCCCAGCATACCTAACCACTACACCATAGCCTCAAGTGCTAGATCTACTTTTTTTTTAAACACCTCCAGGGTTGGTGACTCCACCACCTCCCTGGGCAGCCTGTTCCAGTGCCTCACCACTTGTTCAGTAAAGAACTTCCTCCGAATATCCAATCTAAACTTACCCTGATGCAACTTGAGGCCATTTCCCCTTGTCCTGTCATTAGTAATTAGAGAGAAGAGACCAGCACCAGCCTCACTACAGCCTCCTTTGAGGTAGTTGTAGAGGGCAATAAGGTCTCCTCTCAGCCTCCTCTTCTCCAGACTAAACAAACCCAGTTCCCTCAGCCGCTCTTCATAGGTCATGTTTTCCAGACCTCTCACAAGCCTTGTTGCCCTTCTCTGCACCCGCTCCAGCACCTCGATGTCCTTCTTGTACTGTGGTGACCAAAACTGGACACAGTACTCGAGGTGCGGTCTCACGAGTGCCAAGTACAGGGGCATGATCACCTCCCTCCTCCTGCTGGTCACACCATTTCTGATACAGGCCAGGATGCCGTTGGCCTTCTTGGCCACCTGGGCACACTGCTGGCTCATGTTCAGCCGGTTGTCCACCACCACCCCCAGGTCCCTTTCCGCCAAGCAGCTCTCCAAAGTGTGATGGCTAACCCAGGTCTGCTGTTTCCAGGACACAATCTCTCTCATGCAAAGCTACCCTTACGAGAGAGTGCTTCTAACACAGAAAGTTTTCAAGCCTTGATTTAACAGACACTAGAAGATCATCTGGGGAAAACATCATCATATGCTTACTCTTCCCCAAGCATTTGCTATTGATTATTGTCTGCTAAAATATCTGAGTAGATATACCTTTGCTACCGTCTAACCCATGCCTCCACTTCACTGTATTTTGCTGTGTAAACATCTGGCAGAAAGCATAAACAACTGATTTCCTCACCACCACCTTATTAAGCATCCTGTAAAGAGCCTGCAGAGAGTGTTTAACTTCCTGAAGATGGGCTACAAAGGCTCGCAGGTCTTAAAAATGAAACAAAGCCTCTGCTTCTATGCACATTAAGATCCTAAGGTAACAATTCCCTCACCGTTTTTACACACCTGAATAGTGTCAGCCAGAACTTCAGCAGCAGTGAGCAGTGATGAAGTCAGTGCAAGCCCACAGGCTGGCATCTCTGAAAGAATTATTGAACTGCCAAACAATGAACTGATCCCCTCACTGTGAAGGCAGAGGTTTACTGATTCTGTTTTATAGAAACCAGAGTGCTAAGGACAGGCCCCAAATCCCCACATTAAATGCAGCAACAAAGAAGCTGTGGTACACAATATGCTGCATGATAAAATTTCCAAGCACAAATGAGGCTGGCAAAAAGTTTTTCCTGTTGGCATGAACTTAATGGCACCAGGGGTTCTGGCAGCAAGTCACTGCCAACACTATTTTATTTCATACCCCAGTGCAACAAAGCTAAGTCAAGGGAACATTGTATAACAGATCTTACCCAAGTGTCATAAGGTTTACATTAGAGAAAGTTGACAAAAATTGCTCTTATTCAAACAATAGAGTCTCATTCTTTTGCAGATGCAATACATCGAGACCAACTGGAACAAAAGAACTTTAAAATTTCAGTTTCTTCTCACTTTGCTGTAAGGACTTTTGCTAGGAAAAAAATGTCAAAATTGTTTTCGTTACACAGGATTCAAGCCTGCTTCCTTTTTTTTTTTTATTTTTTGTTCCCATTTCAGTAAGTCAGAGTACTTGAAATAATAAAGAAGCAGAGACCAAAGTTTCAACTGAAAAAGTTAGGGGAAAAAACCCCCCACACTTTAATTCTCCCTGTAGTATTAAGCTTGATTTGTACTTAAAAGTGAGCAGCAGTTATATCCATCGTTGCCATGGAATTTTTTTTTTAAGCATTTATTACTACCAAGTTAAATTTAACAAGACTGTCTCCTGATTAACTGTGCATTACATCACAGCAAGGGAATAACATCTGTGAGTTGTAATAGGAGACACAGTTAAAAAGCCGCTTAGATAGTACGCTGCTTTACCATAACTTGCAAATGTACACATGGTTCCTGAATACACTTGACTAACTAAAGTCGGGTCTGTATGATTAATGAAGTTTAGCAATATAGACAAATTCTGTTTAAGTTTTGCATTACATCACCACTCAACATACTGACATTAGACAGTTCTTTTTTTAAAAATAACTGTTTTGTTAGTGCTCTGCTGTTAGAGGTGAAGACATTTGCTAGTGATTATTTTTAGGGTAAAACCCATACCAAAGGCATCACAAAAAACACATATGACAGCAGCATTCTAGCATTAAAAATAAAGCATAACTGACTCCACAGAGACTTCTTCTCCTTTCGATAAAAAATAATTTGCAAAGAATGAAGCTGGACTAACTGCATTACTGATGAAAACAGTTGCTTCTGAGAAGCCTTAGGGCAAAAACATCCTATTGAGAGCTTTGCAAGGCAATGGTGGGTATGAAAGGAAGAAATCTAAAGGACAAAAATATAAAGTAGTAAGATATCAAATGTTTTCTCCAATCAACCTTCAAATATTTAGCAAAAGATTTTGTCTTACTGCTGTTACTATTATGAGGGTAAGTGCTTCCATACTACTGATGCGTATAAGGTCACTGAAAATTAGTGTAGTTCTATCATCATGAACTTTTGACTTCTACTTGACTATGCCAGTTTCCACAATCTGAAGGTATAATTCACAAACCATTACAAAAATATCTTATTTACAAAAAAAAAAACCCACACCTAAAAAGCTTACGGGCAGGTATTGCTAAAAGGACTTAAACTACACATAATTTATACTGGCAGCTCACTGTGACTGAAGTTTGGCAGAAATTTGTAACACTCCTATCTTGACTGAGCAGTAGAAAGGTATATTCTCAGACACCAGACACCTGCAGGTGTTGATGGCCTCAGAACATAAAACAGCACAAGGCTGAGCAGAAGGTTTTGTTTTTTTTAAGATAATAAGTATATAATCAGCTAGCAGAAGAAACAAAACTTTTCAACAGGTATTCCGAAGAGGAAAACCTTTTCAGTTCAGTTTCAATTCACCAGCTAAAAGAGATGAGCAGGAGAAGCTATGCACTGCTTGCTCACCTCTGGAAAAATCCATAAAAGTCTGTCATAGAAAATGATGACATTCTAAAATAAAAAAGCTGATGTCGTATTTGCATTTGAAAAAAAAAATCAAACCATAAAAAGCAACTAACATTTAAGTTAGAATAAACCTCTCTCTGATATAATACTACATGCGTTGGTTTTGAGTCACTGTTTTAGCCTGTGAACTAAACCCACTATTGTATTGTACTGATCAAAGAGTACTTGTACACACTTCATACCACTTACCTCTAGCTCTACTGATCGCCTGAACCGAACTCTGAGCACTTCTTTGATGGATTCACTGACATTTTGTAGAACAGCTCTTCGAGCCAACACTGGAAATTAAAGTCAGTAAATATTTTAGCTCCATCTCTTGGGCTTTGGTTCAAAGCTGCATTTTCAATTGTGCAGTGCATGAAAAAGCAGGCAATGAGATCAACTGCATCAAAGGGGTAAAACAATGGACAAGGGAACAGGTAAAGGTGTGACTGTATCCTAAAAAGTGACCATACACACACTTTAAAGAACTTGAGGTTTATTTTCTCTCTCGTTTTGTTTTTCCATATCTAATGTATTTGGTGTTCTAGTAAAAGAATCATCTAAAGAACCACTGAAGCATTCAAATTGGATGTGAAAGTCGCAGCACATTCGGTCTGACCTGTGCACAACGAGCCTGCTGTCAAAACACAGTTAAAGTTTTGTAGGCAACACATGGAATGCAGATGAGGTCAGAAAAAAGCCACAGAAAATACACGTCTACTTTTCTCTTAAATAAAAGTAAACAAATGTGACATTAATTAGTGAAAGGGATATCCATCAAGTAAGAAAGTGCTTTAAAAAGCCAACATCCTTATGGATGTCACGTCTGTTACAGTCACACTTGAGACCATGACAATGTCAAGGAACCAACTGAAAAGTGTTGTGCTGTCATCCTTGCATTTACTTCTCATCCATAACTTGCCTACAGAACTACTCAAATTACAAGATAAAAAAAAATAAATCTTCCTCATTACCAGCATAGCCAGCTCACCTTCAGATCTGGATGATGAGATTACGCTCATTCTGCTTTAAATATTACAAATAAATCTTAAGGGTAAAATGTGTTCCTCACTACAGAACACACAGCACTTCTGCAGCTGCCCTGGATTAGTTTGCTAGTATTGTTTTGTTAGCCAGCTAGGAAGAGGTAGGAAAACACCAAAAAAGCAAACCCAGATGCTGAGACAATTAATTTCAAAACACACTAACGCCACTTTTTCTGGTTACAGACACACCAAATCCAATTAAAGTAAGTACGGGAGGAGGGAAAATATAAACATAAGCTAGGGGGGGTAAAATTATAAAAATGGTAACAAAACCCAAACATTTTTTAATCAACTCTCCTCTTTCATATTATAACATTACCTCACATGCAGGTTTTTTTTACAAGCAGCAGCAACAACTGAAAGGAGAAACTTACTCAGTCAGAACATTTAATCATTTGGCAGAACAGTACCATGACAGTAACATTCATTTACAAACCATGAAATTATATAGCAGTCTCTAATTCAGCATACTTGTATATACACATTAGTAATTTTAGAAGACAATTCCATTCTCTGTGTAGTGCTAACGTATATGTAATTCACTATCACAACAGACTTTGTTCAGGTGAAAACTATTATTTTCAAGAGTAAATCATAAATCAATGTTTTTACAGCTGTTTGTCTAAGTTTACATTGCATTCTTCTGAAAGGTTCACTTAGCTAATTCAACACCTGCAATTCAGCTAGGCAGTCACATTACAGTGGCTTCTGAAAAAAAACCAAATAAAAATGTTAGAAATATCTTACCCGCAGAGACTAAATAAGCATCAGGAACCGTGATGTCACAGACATAGGGTTGCCTAGTAGTGGTCACAGCAGAGGTTGCGACCACAGATTCAGATGGAGAAGTGATCACCAGAGGGGTGGAGAAGAACGTCCCCAGGCCACCTCCAGCAGTGGTGCTGTGGATGCCCGTGGCAACGGTCCTGGAGACAGTGGTGGGAGCAGCTGATGTATCGGTACCAGTGGTTCCACTGCCTCCTGTTGGAACTTCAGGTCCAGTGGGAGGGACATAAGTCGAAGGAAACTGTGTGGGAGCAAACGACGGGGTCGCAGATAAAGATGCTGTAGGAATGGGCATCACGCTGCTGGTGTTGGCACCTGACGTCGGGTTGTCAGGGTCTGTGGGAGGAAGGGCTGTGTGGGCACTGCCCTCGCTGTGAGACACTAAAAGCAGTGTAGGGTTAACTGTAGCACCAATATCCTCATCAGAATCCAGAGCAGTTGAGAACAGAGATGAAGATACATTTAAGATAGGAGTTGACAGAAGGGTAGTAAACAAGGAAATCAGATTTGTCTCACTGAGCAAGACGTTGCTGGTAACAGAGCGGGTGTCGGAAGTGGGCAGCACCAGGGTAGGAACCACGGAGCGATAGGTGGACAGTGATGGCTCCAACTGAGAGGTAGCTCCTGTAATAGCTGAGGTAAATGCAACTTCAGAGCCCACTGGCAATACGGAGGGTGCTTCCAGAAATGGAGACAACTCAGAGTCAAAAACTGATGATGGCGTTATTTCAGGAACATATGCACCTGGAAGAGAGGATGCATTTGAAAAGAAGTATGATGTTTGGCCTAGAGGGAACTGAGAAACCTCAGCATCAGTGGCAAAGCTGACAGTGGTAGTTAAGTCCCAACTGGAAATATCCTCAGAAAGTACTGATGTCCCAGTCAACAAAGTCTGAGGTAAGAGCGTTGATAAATCACTTTGTGGGACAGAGTAAGAATTTAGCACAGCTGACGATAAAGATGAGTAGCTAGGTTCAATAAGAAATGTTGTTGATAAAAGACTGGATGTAAACTCTGAAATATTTAAAGATGGTTCCTTCCTTGCATATGTCTTGTCAAGCAAAAATACAGATTCTGATGGCATTAATTGTGGCGACTCTAGGAAAGTTGTACGAGTGACTGCAAATGATGTTACGGGCTCACTGAGGATAAAGGTAGAGTCAAACAGCACAGTGGTGGCATCAGGAAGTTCTTCACGAGTGCTTGGTGTCAGTGAAACTGTTTCCAGAATAGGGAGGGAAATCTGGGAAGAGATGTTCAGTGATGTTCCTCTTGGAAGCGGAAGGTAAGAAGAACTTGTTATAGGTGTGCTGTTGTTAAGTACAGTGTCCGTAGTGCTTAATAAAAACACGCTTGAATCGGGCATTTCTGCAAATCTCGAAGAAAATGAAACAACTGGTCTTGACGGAAAAGAAGTATCAAAAATTTCAGGTGTAGGCTCCTCTAACTCATACCCATCAGTAATTAGAGTTGTAAATGGAGTTATGCCTTGTACTTCAGAGGCTTTGATGGATAAAGTTTCAACATAATCGCCTGAGCCCGCATCATGTTCTGGGGAAAAGCCTGCTTCTGGCAGAAGTGAAACCGAGTCACAATAGAGACAAGAACCATATGATCTCGTGAAAGGCACTGGACTCGTGAGCTCACTGACAAGCTCTAACTGACTTGGTATTTCTGAATCAGCAGGCAAATTTGGTGTTGTACTGGAAAATTTGTGTGTAAACAGGCTGGCATTAAGAACTGTATTAGAGTCTGTGGAAACGGCAGCTGAGTGAAGTGGGAAAGACGCAAGTGGAAGACTAAGAGGGAACAAAGCAGGCTCAGCACTGGCTGATGGAGCTGACAAGGCCCAGGGAATCTCTGGACTGGGATAGGTCCTTAAACTGAGAGTTTCTGTTGCCTTGCTGCTCACATCAGCATAAACGTCACCATACAGGTGTGCACGCTGTGCTGTGGCATCTGGGGTCACAGGGCTAGTTTCACCTACCAGCTTGAGATAACGAGGTGACCCTTCTGAAGCAGCCCCAAAAGGCAGAGCTGTTAAACTTGCATTTATGTTTTCCTGCACTGCAACTCCCGCCTCTGAAGGAATGGAAGTGAAATAAATAGCTGTATTTGGAGAGTACAACAGCAAGTCTCTGCTTGCTGTTAGCATTTCACTATCTGGTACAAAAGGCTTCAATTCTGTACGAGTGTTACGGCGTTCAGGGACAGCACTCGACGGAGTCTTTTGCTGTGCTGTTTTTGAGATATCATATGGCGAAAAAAGGACAGATAACGAAGGTGTTAGCAACACAGTTTCTAACACTTCTCTTGATGGCTCTACTGTATTAACTGAGTGATGATCTGTTAAAACCGCAAAAGACTTCAGTGGAGGAGTCCACTGTGCCTTTGGAAATGAGCTAATAAATTCATCGTCACTTAAGAACGCCTCATTGCTTGTTATGGAGACATCTACCAATGACGTACTTCTCCTTTCTGAAACCCTGACCATTTCTTCTTGGTTAAATAAAGTCACATCAAAGGGAGTGGTAATTGATGATAAAACCGTTTGAAGGAAATTACTTTCTTGGAGCTCCAAAGTACTTTTTGCTAAGGCCATTTGTGTCCTGCTGCCTGATATGCTTTGGTGCACCTTTGAGTCCATTGAGAAAAAGGAAAAATTTTGCTGCTCCAATGATCTCTCATCTAAATCAAGAGGGAGACAGAAAACAAAAAAACACTAGATTAGCACAAGTAGTAAGATCACAATAAGCAAACCCTCACACACAGTATTTCTGAAGACAACCACCCAGAATTAAAGGGCCGAGACAAAATCTCTCAGTACATGAAAACCCTCCACGGGCAAGTCAAAACAAATGGTAAGATTCTCTGTCAAAACTCCATTCCCTGGAAATGTGCAGGACCACACGAGCTCCTCTCACGCTGCACCTACTCGACTCTCTACGGCAGCACTCCAGCAAGCCCCATGGAAGGACAGAAAATAGCTCCCTCTTACCTATACCAGGCTACAGTACATGGCAGATCACAGTCTCGCAAAGTAAACAAACCAAAAAGGGTAACAAGGAACAACTCGGGGAAAAATTCTATGTAACTTCAGGTCTTCTGCTTTCCTCTACTCTCATTTTGGCTTCCTCCGATTTTATTATTTCTTAATATTAGACTTACTGGCAGACCTGTTCCACTTCAAGGATCAGATTCTCCCTTCTCATGTCAGAAATGAATGACACTTATGAGAAAGGAAGAGGGATTCCTTTACATAAGGCAAATGTAGAGCTGTTATCAACTACAAGAATTTGCCAAGTAACGTGTCCAGTAGTTACGCTTACATTGTCAGCCATTCATTTAACTTAGGGCCTTTTAGCAGTCAGTGACAAACTGCTTCATTACACAATTGCCATCTTTATTCACAACCTGCTGGAGAAGCACTCTGTTTATGGGCCAACTTTCAGTGCTCCAGTTTGCAGAATTCATGGAGTAACAGCCAGGTTCAAATGCAAAGGACAAAAAGCTAAGAATTCACCAGATATTTTTTAAAAATGCTTGCAAAACCCATATATGAATATTATTTGCGTAACTTGACTATAACTCCTCCTCTATCACAAAAGTGCTCTTGGGTTATAGAGAGGATCTGTGTATAAGCTTTTCCAACCAGGGATGCATTCTGCAGAGAGAAGGTTGATTATTGCTTGAGTACTTTTCTGAAATGTCAAGACTGGATTATTAGCCTTCCGAGTTGAATATTAAAGGAAATCACAGAAAATTGCCGCAGGATATTTTTCAAGGATATACACAAAGGCTTCATCCTTAAATTATCTGTCTCATCTGATCAGCCTGTTTCCACATGGGAGTGTCCACACAGTGCTGCTGGGATCTACTGGTAACACACATTAAAAAGGGGAGGGAGGAAGGAGGGGCAGGAATCCCACCCAGTTAAACCACTAGTTTAAAATAAAAAATTAGCATACACAGTATAAAGTGCTGGATGGTGTTACAGCATACTGTTCAACCGTAACTATGTCTGCAACCCTTTAGATGATGCCTTGAAATCAGCCACCCAGGTCAGATCTTGCAAGAATACCTCTTGTATCTGTTACGCACTGCTGTCAGTCTACTGCCTTACAATCTCTATGGGGGAGAAAAAACAACCAAACAAAAAAGACCAAAAAAACCATCCAGCCACCAAAACCCACGTATACTCTTGTAAAAGCCATGTAAGACAAATATACAAGTCCATCCTTACTTCTTCCATGGGGGTCAGCTGTCTGAACGCAGTCCAGTGAAGCAACCAGGAAATAACAGCTTTCACAAGCAGTTACTGTGGGTAACAGACAAAGTAGTTTCTAGCAGGCACCGAGCCGAAACACAGACCTCCGAGCCAGTTCTGTTTGCTGAGCAAAAGCTGTTCAATGTTTTCTCCTCAATAAAGGTCTCCCTACTCTTGCTCCTTCCTTTTATTCAGGCTTCCAGCCCTTATTTTTCTCTTTCTGATATTTTGAGAAAGCAGAGAGCCACTAAAGCAAGAGTCACAAGGCTTTGAAACCAACACCAACAAAATGAATCACCTCCCTCCCTATACACACGCATAATTCCTTTTAGCCAGCCCTGTAAAATCCCGTCCACCCTTGGTCACACTGGACACCAAGCGCTGGCTTACAGTGAATTCCACATTGCAGGCAAACATGCAAATAGATCAAGTTCTTTCTTGTCCACCAGTTTCACATTGTAAATCCCTGCAGCATTAACCCAAGAGAGCTAAAAAATGAGAGCTAAAATGGCAACTGTTACACATGACAGTTAATATGATCGGCAAAGGTGAATACCTAATTTGTAACGTAACTGCACTTCTGATCTGGTATTTCCACAAATCTTTGACCCAAAGCTAGAGGTGATGGCTCAAACAACACAGTTTCACTGCCACAGAGAGCTCCCTTTATCTTTGTTTAATTTGGCAGGGGAGCTGTCGCAAAGCAAGATCCTGCTGGAAGTGACTACGCGTCACAGAAAGATGTTACTTGAACCACCACAGGGTGTCCAATAGACATGCAGAAGAGGCAAGGGCAGTCTTGGCTTTAAATTCATTCTGACTTTAGAACTAGTTTTTTGCTGACAGTCTGCTAATATTTTTCCCTGAAAAGACACTTAGGTTACAGTAACATATAGCTAATGTAAAGAATCTTGCCACTGATACCAGGAAAGAAAGAACATTTTTAAAGAGTGTTTCTTCTTTTTTTCAAAAAAAAGTATCACATTTTGAAAAAGTTACAAGCTATAAGACAAGGTAACAAGTAAGTGGAGTGGGAAAAATTCACCTGTGCACATAGGATTTTGAAACAACTCCTCACCAGCAAGTTTGCAAGCCAGTGTTCTACGCTGTTTGCTTTGTTTAGAGTTTTAGAAGCAGGGAGCATTAGCAACATGTCATTAATATCACAAATTATTGTTTTCTGTCATCCCCAGAAAAACAGCGTGCTACTTGAACGCTGCTTGTCAGAACTGTATGCGCGTCTTGTGGAGAGCAGATGGGATGAGCGGCAGATGTGCCCTGGAGCAGCCAGCCAGCCCACAAAGCAGAAGGAAAAGCAAAGGAGAAAGGGAAGGAGGTGAAGGCAACACCACGGCAGGACAGTCACACCCTCATCAGCACAGAGCAGCCGATATGGCTATAGCGTGGGACAAAGAAAGCAGACAGATTGCACATGTTCTGGTGTATCTCAATGCCATGACTGCACAAAGCTATTGATGAACATCAATGCTGACTTGTCTGTTTGCACAGCTGTTATTGTTGGGTGACGGTTTAGCCATGGAGCAACTGTACTGCCGTTGAGCTAGGCAACGGTGACGGGACGACAATCAGACAGGCCAAGCTCCACCAAGCTGATAACATTATGAACAAGAATAGATAGCTTAGGAAGCAAAGCTGTGATTCCAAGCTACAGCAGAGGGGAGGAAAGGAGAGCTCTTGTGCCAGGGGCCACGGGAAGCACAGATGGCACCAGTACAATGCCTCAGCTCAAACAATGACATCGGGATGCAGGAAGAGTGACAGAATAGAGAATGTGCTGATGGGCTTGGGGTGATGAACCCTCTGCCACTTCTGCTGCCCCCCAACACTGGTAAGAGCCTGAATTAAGTTCATAAGTAATGAAACCTGTCACCAAACACAATGACCCCTTCAACTGCCAAATCCCTATTGACAGAAGCACGGCCGTGCACTGTTAACGCTGGCACAGACTTGTGTGAACTCACGAAGGGCGATAACACCAGCGCAGCACTTTCCCATGGCTAGAGCAAAGGGTTGCTGCAGTCTACAGACTTCTTTGGTGACAAAACTGTACCACGTCAGCTTGCCAGAAAATTATGTCTGCTCATAAACCAGGAACTAGACTAGTCATTTTTTTCAGAAAGCAATTAGAGGGATGTAGCCTTCATCCTTCCTGTAGCTGCAGTGCTGAAAAGTAATCTAACCTATACTCCATAATAAAGTTTAAGACAAATGATTTTTCAAATATAGGTTTGTAATCACATATGCATATATTCACATGCTTCCATATTTTAATGTTTCATTTATTTATAATAAAAACACTTTCATATATTTTTAAATGCAGGATCCAAGGTGTAATCTCACCTCTGCTACTGATTTCTCATGTGACTTCAAAAAAAGTTGCACTGCTTTTCTGCACTCTGTCATTAAAATGTGGCAATTGTACACTATCAAGACTATCAATAACTACTGAAATGTAAGTAAATTCCTATATTATGATGTTAAATTATAGATGACAGGTACAGGCATAACAATAAATACAACAGAGAAATTTTAACTTGTGATAAAACTAAACTTTCAGAATAGAACTAGGAACTTTTTGCTCTTGTATTTTTGAGACACTAATAAAGTCTGAAAACATCAGAAGGTGCCAGATGACTAATAGCAAAGCAGTTCAAAACATGTATCACTTAAAAAAAATAAAAATCATTATCTGTGTATTAACACAATGATCTAGAAAATTAAATTTTATTACCTTTTTTTTTTAGGTAAGAATCAAAACTGTTCTTTTACTGCTGCCTATTGTATTTTAGGTAGAGAGGCAAACAATGCTACATATGTTAGAAGTATTGTTGCAAAATTCCTGTCAACTAAATAGATAACAACAATTTGCAAATCATTAAAATTAAAGCTATGAACTCATTAGGAATATTCACCATTTGAAATGGCTCCCTGGCTATAAGGTAGAGTAACACATCACACTTAAGGGAAGCTTTTAACAGCGTTTTTTTATTTAACTTTTTCTTTGAGAAACAGAGAGTAAGAAATTGAAATAACTCAAGGTAGCATAGGATGAGACCAACCAAGGGTAGGGAGAATGACAGATGCAAATGTATCTGGAAAAACTCCCAACATAACTCCTCCTCAACACTTAATAACTTTCTAACTTATTTAACAGCTTCATCAAAAAGAGCTTGTGTGTATTAGGTCGCTGCAAAACACTTACAAAAAACTTACTCTTGTGTAAGCCTCTAACTAAATTTCTTAGGCATCTGGCTTGTAGGCAAATACCAGTCACGGGAGCATGTGCAGCTGAAAAGCTAAGCTGTCTGCTTTCTCCTCTGGGAGGAATTAAGCACAGATTGAAGAGTGACAATAATCAGCCCTGGCACCCAAAAGCCAGGGAGGGGAGAGGATGGGAGCCTGCCGTGTTCCTCCCTTCCTGAGCTCCAGCTCTCAGCATTTCTGTGGGGCTCTGGGCAGCTTTTGGGAGGTTCTGTTCCCCGGAGCACATGTTGTGTCCCCGCCCAACAGCCCCTAGGGGCAGCACACACTTAGCCTGTGCAAGGGACACAAATCGTCTGGAGTCCTAACAGCCACTTCTCAAAGATAGACGCTTTGTTATTGTAAAAGACTAAGACTAACTCTCATAATTTACCACATGCATTTATTAATTTGAACTAAATAGACTGCTTTTACCACCTGAACGGTTAAAATAAAGACAAAATAAAGAAATTTTTAAAAAATATGCTAAGTATCAGCATTCTTTCACACTGCAGTTGAAGATAGAACATCATAACAAATAGAAAAAGTTGCATTAAAAGAAAAAAAAACAGTGGTAATAGGAAACATGCAAAGTGAGTGCCTATGTACACACACACTCTCTTGTGCACACTTCAAGTTTCAATATATCGCCAAGAAAGAAAAGGAACATCTTGAAGTCATTCTTTGTCCACATGCAAACAGATGTGGCTCAGCTGCTGCCCAGGTGCAAGTATGCAAGAAACTTGCCCTCCTGCACAGCAAATGAGCACAAGCTTCCATTTCTGCATGAGGACAAAAGATGCACCAAAGCATCTTTTTGGGAAGGGGCAAAGATAAACCCATGCTTGCTTGCTATCAGAGTTGATCAAGACTTGTAAAGAAAGAGATTTAGTAGAAGGCAGTCTGACTGCATTTCATGCTGGAGTCAAAAAGTACATCATGACACTCCTCAAGTATTGCATTTGAAAACCAATGAAGTTATAATACCAGGCACTAGTATTTACATTTTCCTCCTTACCTAAAATTAAAAATAATAGAAAAAAAAATACTCAAAGTTTTCTTCAGCACACTTTGGCTGGTAACCATCACGTTAGAGAGCTGTATGCAGACTGGGATCCTGACTTCCACCACACAGCTGATGGAACACCTCATCAGAAAACTTTCAATCTATGTTCTGATCCAGAAATCTTCCTTACATATCCACTGCTGGGGCAGAACAGGATCCTGTAGTAGTTTACAGTAAACAGTAGATTTAAAAGAAAAAAAAAAACACCACACAGCTTCTCTTTGTTTAATACCACTGCAACACATTCTGTTGTGCACAAAAGAAAGGAAAACCTTGCAACCCATGTAAAGCTTTTTGAAACGCAAAAGATAACAGCATGCCACCAGATCAGGCAGTAAGGACTGGAGAGCATAGAGATGGTGAGAAGGCAAACAACTCCAAGTCCATAAACACAAGCACAGAGTGAGGTCCACCTCCTAAACACTATCATTACCTTTGAAAAACAACAACTTTGCTAATATGTGAGCTGGGAACGGAACTCATGCACACAACAGTTTGCCATTTCTGCACACCACATGCAAACCCAAAAAAGACAGAAATCCTCACTCGGGGAACTGTTGCTCTTCTAGCAACAAGATGCCTCGAGCTGTCCCTTTCTAAAACTTCTCTGAACAGATACCCAAACACAGAAGTGAGAAAGCAAATTAGCCATGACAAGTTGCATCATTTCTAACACCTCAGGGGCAAAAACGGCAGACGCTTCCCATACAGAATCCTTCTATGGCCCCTATAGAAGGGGGCCGGTTAGCTCAGTCAGTTGAGCGTAGCGCTAACAACGCTAAGGTGGCAGGTTCGATTCCCATTTGGTCCCCATGTGTTGCCTGATCTAGTCGAGAGGTGGCGTCCCTGGCGGCAGGGAGGCTGGATTAAAATTATCTCTAAGGTCCCTTCCAGCCTAGGCCATTCTATGATTCTACAGACCATCATCACCTGCAGTTAAAGGAAAGCAATGGTTTTGTGCAGGGCTCAGGTCTCTAATGTGACTGGCTGGCTGGCCATCCAGGCACACACCCAGAAAATTGCAGATCAGTTGTTCAAAGTGTAGCTTTTGCTTGGAACATTCATGCTTTCTTGGCATTTAGTTGTACAGGACATCATCATGTGGGAAGCCATATGTTAGGGATAAAGTGCACACAAACTTGACTTTACAAATGTTAATTCTAAGATAAGGCTCCCATCAGATTTGCTCATCATGGTAACCAGGTCACATTTTTGAGAAGAAAAAGCTTTCTCTCCACCACGTCTGGCCTTCTATCTTCATTTTTTTTAATTGCTCTCTGCACAGCAACTTGATTTTTAGTTTCTAAAGAGATAGTATCAATTTTCACCCAACAAAATGACTACTGAAAAGCTTTCTGTTTTTGCTCAACATCGCAGCATCCTCCAACATAAAGATCCTGGAAGCTTTTGAAAAGACCAATTAAATTTGTATTAGCCCCTTTGTGCAGATGGCGAATCAGTCAGTAGCATTTTGCACCCATGCATACAAGTACTTTTAGCAAAAAATACAACCTTAAAGCAAAAATTATTTCTTAAATTGCATTATCACTACAAAATCTCTATAAGCAGAGAAATGACAGCCTGTAGACAAGAGCAACTGCCTAATTAAAAGAGAGCCCATGCTGTATCCTAGTAACCCAGTTATCCATGGGGACTCTCTTCACTGACACATATCCTTAACTGTGCCGTGCTGACAAAGGAAAAATACCGTTGACTGAGCTTTAAGTTGTTCAGGTCAGCAGGCTCGTTGCTCTGAAGTTCTACTACTTCAAGGAATAAATGGAAGTCCCAGCCTGCAACACCTAAAAGCCTTTGAGAAGTCAATTCACAAGACTTCCATCACATAACGCATGATGAAAAACCTGTAAAGATGAGATTTTCAATTGGCACAATACCATCACTCTGTATTGAGCTCACAAAACAACTTGGTTGCTCCCAGGCCAGATCTTAACAATATGCCTGTACATGCTTAATTTTTCAAACAGTTGTATACGCATAAGCAAATAATACTGAAAAGCTCTTGCACAGTCGGATATGAAGGCATTTCGTGGCACTCACAGCATGTATCAGTCAGCAAATCAAGTCCCATGAGAGAGAATCTGTCAATGCACTTTTGCAGCAAAAGGAGATTTTTACAGAAAAGCTGGGAAAGAGCCTAGAACAGTCCCAGCTATCTCAGTCTTCAGGGCTGAAACTAAGGGCTCCCCGAGAGCTGAAAACTTGAAAAGCAAAGGGACACACAAAGAGATGGAACAGAAGTTCAAGAAGCACTCACTTTAAGCAGAGGTTTGAAATAGGTTACCCAAGGTTGTTCTTTCCAATGTGTAACTGTTATTAGCCTTGACCTCACGTGGAAACAGAAGAATGTCCTAAAAAAATCCCTCTCATAAGCGAGAGTCACTGCATAATACCAAAAATCAAGCTTCTGCTATAATTCATACTCACAAAACTTCCAGAAAACAATTCTCTGGCAAAATTACTAGGGAAGAAGAAAGAAGGCAACACAAGTATTATTTCGAGTAATAAAACAAACAAAGCCAACCAAACAAGCAAATAACCAAAACAAACCAACCACAAAATCCCCACATGCTTTTCTGCCCCCTCCTTATAGGCTGTCAAGCTTAGGCATTCACTGCACAGCATCTGCAAATTCAATGCAAATACCCTTACTAGATATTCTGGAACTGCACTGGTTTTAAGAATAATTATGACACCAAGTACTATGTTTTCTTGTGCAAATATCTCAAGGTTTAGCAATTAATTCCATTTTTTGTCTTTTTCTCCTTAACAATATCCTCAAAACATGACAAAGAAAGAAATCGCTGTTCCTAGCATCTTAAGATAAATTAAACTTGCCCCAAGCCTTTTCTTTCATGTCCTTAATGCAATACAACAGGCCTAATCACAGCTCTCGGAGCACTCTACTGGAAACAGGTTATCTTGAGCTACTGCTGTCAAAGCTTTCAGACCTGCAGTCAAGTTCTTGACCAACGTAAATGAGTTCAATTCTGCTGGCTCCAGCAAAGCTGCATCATCTTTTCCCGCTACTGAAGTTGGTGCTGTGAGACCACAAACTATCAGCCACAGAATAATATCCAAGATATTAAGGTGTGAGTCTTCTATTTCTTGGTACTCTCAGTTGCTCAGAATGTATGTGGCACTCCAAACTTAAGAGAAAGAAGCACCGGATATAGAAGTCCCAAAGACCTGGTAATAAGACTCTCCAAGTCCATGCAATAAGAACTACAGTTTCTGTATGGCTCTACAAACTTCATAGCCTCGGTTAACAAGAGAAACAAAAGAATCAGTAAATAACACGTTAGCAAAAGTAGCAGAAATAAATCAGAGAAAGATCTGCTGTAGGAAACAGTGAATATACAGATAATCCAGAAAAAGAATCTAGGGGGAATATTCTTACTAGAATTGTTTAGAAGATCCAGAAAGGTAACAGAACAACTGTAAAGGACAGAGAAATGTATGAGGGTAGGATGCATTGCATTGTCCTACTGTATGGGGCAGTCTGCTTACAGCATTTCTTACAGGAATAGTATCTCTTCAGGAAAATCACAAAGTAAAATTTCCTAATTAACATACTGGGAAACATACTATAAAGCCAACAATAAGGAGAGACAAGGAATCTCTCATCAAAACTTAAGACACAAAAGACTAATGAGAAACAGAAACAATTTGTTGGGAAATAGATCAGTTAACGCATCCTTCCCAAGCAAGTCTACTAACAGAGAGCACTTGAAACATGCCTCAGAACAACTAAGCATTGAAGAAACAGCTGCAGCACAGCCATGCTAGTCTTGGAGAAAACATTTCTGTTATAACTGACAACTACTAGCAGCATGACAAACACCCATACTTTTCTTAAAGCAACAATGAGAAACACTTGGCAAGGCATCATGCACATGAAGGTCACAATAGCCAAACACTGCCCCATTCAGTAATAAGCACTGCATAACTGTCACCTCAGCTGCCATAAAGCATTCCATTACAATTAGACTTTTCAAGATCCTGCAGTACAGCACCATATTAGCATGGCTGTGAAATACTGCCCAAGTGAAAGATGACACTGAAGAGATGGTTCCTCTACATCCTTACTAGGATCTTTCCTGGTCATTAAGCTCCCTGGGCCATCCCTTCACTTCTCCATAGGCTCTACTGTGACAGTCCAACATAGAATCACAGAATCATAGAAAGCACTGGGTTGGAAGGGACTTCTAGAGTCATCTGGTCCAATTCCCTGGCAGAGAGCAGGGACATCTGTAACTAGATCAGGTTGCTCAGAGCCCCATCAAGCCCTCCAGGGATGGGGCCTCTGTCACCTCTCTGGGCAACCTGTGCCAGTGTTTCACCACTCTTACAAAATTTCTTCCTTATAGCCAGTCTAAATCTACCCTCTTGTAGTTTACAACCACTGTCCCTTGTCCTGTCACAACAGGCCTTTCTAAAAAGATTGCTTTCTTCTTTTTATAGGTTCCTTTTAAGTACTGAAAGGCTGCAATAAGGTCTGCCTGAAGTCTTCTATTCTCCAGTCTGAACAACCCCAACTCTCTCAGTCTGTCCTCATAGGAGAGGTGCTCCAGACCTCTTGATCATTTTTGTGGCCCTTCTCTGGACCTGCTCCAACAGGTCCTTCTTGTGTTGAGGGCTCCAGAGATGGACACAGTCCTCCAGGTGAGGTCTCACCAGAGTGGAGTAGGGGGGCAGAATCACCTCTCTTTATCTGCTGGCCACGTTTCTTGCAATGCAGTCAAAGATAGAGCTGGCCTTCTGGGCTGCAAGTGCGCATTTTTGGGTCATGTCCAGCCTTTCACCCATCAGTACCCCCAAGTCCTTTTCCTCAGGGCTGCTTTTAATCACATCATTCTCTAGCCTGTATTGATATCGAGGATTGCCCCAACTCAGCTGCAGGTCCTTGGGCTTGGTCTTGGTGAAATTCATGAGGTTCACATAGCCCACTTTCGCAGTTTTTCCAGGTCCCTCTGGGTGAGATGTTGTCCGCTGGCATACCAACTGCGCTACTCAGCTGGGTGCCATCTGCAAACCTGCTAAGGGTGCACTCAGTATCACTCCCTATATCATTGATGAAGAAAATAAACAGCACTGGTCCCAGTACAGACATCTGAGGGTCACCACTTGACACTCATCTCCATCTGGACATTGAGCCACTGACCACTACCACTACCACTAGATGGCATCATCCAACCAATTCCTTACTCGTCAAACAATCCACCCATCAAATCTGTATGTCTCCAACTTAGAGAGAAGGATGTTGTGGGGGATCATGTCAAAGGCCTTGTCGAAGCCCAGATAGACAACAACCGTAGCTCTTCCCTTGTCCACTCATGCAGTCGCTCCATCATAGAAGGTCATCAGGTCAGTCAGGCAGGACTTGCCCTTGGTCAAGCCATGCTGGCTGGCTGAATCATCTCCCCGGCCTCCATGTGCCATAGCAGAGCTTCTGGTAGGATCTGTTCCATGATCTGCCCAGGCACAGAGTTGAGGCTGACAGGTCAGTAGTTCCCAGGGTCTTCCTTTCCACTCTTTTTAAAAAATGGGTGCAATGTTTCCCTCTTGCAGTCACCAGAGACTTCACCTGACTGCCAGGACTGTTCAGGTATCATGGAGAGTGGCTTGGCAACTGCATCAGCCAATGTCCTCAGAACTCTGGAATGCATCTCATGAGGTACCAGAGATCTGTGTCTGTTTATGCTCCTCAACTGGCCATGAATGTGATTTTCCCTTATAGTGGGAGGGACTTTTTCCCCCTATTCACCATCTCGTGGGAGGTGCAAGAAGAGAGGTTGCTACTGAAAAGTGAGGCAAAAAACATTGCTGAGAACCTCAGCCTTCTCTTTATCTGTTGTTACAAGCTTGCCATTCTTGCCTATGGGACGTGGCGTACTTCCCTTAATCTTCCATTTCTGGCTAAAGCACTTCCATTACTGTTCAGTAAAGCTGCAGACACAGGAGTCAGGGAGGGGTTATAAAGTGCAGCACATATAGATTAAACACAGGCCTTTATACACTACTTCATCTATCACAGATGGCAATGTTAAAGATATTCGCCACTGAAAAAAATGGATTGGAAGCTCCTCAGGTCAATCTCATATCTGCTTAAAACTCTGCTGATTCCCACATGAGTTCCTTTCCTATGTGGTACATGTCAGAACAGCACACTAAGTTTGGAAGTTGAAACAGCTACCAGTTTGATTCTAAACCAAGTTGAGAAGTTGGGGGGTTTGATGTCATTAATAGATTTAACTTTCTGACTTGAAAAATACCACTGCAATGAAACCGAGCCTCTGCAGTGTCAATGGGACTGCCAGTGTTCTCCACAAGGTACCACTTGTTTGAGACATCACACGTCTCTTTCCAAAGTGTTCCATGATGAAGGAAGGAACTCAGTTACATCTGTAATGCAGGGAAAGGCAGAGCTATGGGTAAGCAAAAGTTCAGTTTTAACAGGAATCACGATGGGAGTACCAAGAACAGACAAAGTTGATGCACATTTTTTTATCTGCATATAAATGAAGACAGGAGGTTCCACAAAAATAGTAGGAAAATCTTTTTCCCTGTGAGGGTGCCAGAGCACTGGCACAGGCTGCCCAGGGAGGTTGTGGAGTCGCCTCCTCTGGAAACATTCAAAACCTGCCTGGACGCGTTCCTGTGTGACCTACTGTAGGTGATCCTGCTCTGGCAGGGGAGCTGGACTAGATGGTCTTCTGAGGTCCCTTCCAACCCCTGACATTCTGTGATTCTGTGAAATGTAAATAAAAAGATAAGATTTTCCAAAATAAAGAACAGACTCCTTTCTGATTGAACATACACAACTACTCTCCTTTATTGCACGCTTAGTACAATTCAAAGTAATTGTAGGTTGCTTCTGCTGATTTTTTTTTTTTTTTAAAAATCAGCTTATGCACATCACAATGACTCCAAACAATAAAAAAATGAAATGAAAATGACTGCAGATGTTAATAACTACTTTCAGGTTTATTCTACATAATGTTAAAATAAACAATATCATTGGAAAAACAAATATCAATCTTACAAAATTTACTATTCAAAATAATTCTATCTGCCGTTAAACAGGTTCAAAAGAAAGCGAAATGAAATATACTAACCTACTCTATTAAGTTATCAGTTACTTGAAATGAAGTATTTATAATGTAGATAATGTTGTTTGATACGACCCTTACAGAGCTAGAGGTAAAAAAACCACTCCTGCCTTAAAAGAAAGAGGCTGCTAGAGGACAGCACGTTAGGCATACCCAGACAAATTGCTCTTTAAGGGACAACCTCAGCTCTTATATGTCAGGATTCTTCCCCTTTTAGGTGGAAGAGCTGAACTGAAGATGCTGGCTGCCTGTTGATGTGTTCTTCTAATACTCTAATACCAAAAAATAATGTAATTCATAGTAACTATGCCCACAACTTAAAAATCACAATAGGAGCACCAAGATGAGATACCCAAAGAAAATTTTTGTAAACAACTAATCCTCAAAACTGTTCAATAATTAAAAAAAAAGGAAAAAAAAAAGTCTCTCAAGAGGAAATACTTTCCTATGGAAAAGGATAGTCCCCAGTATAAGAGGTTAAAGTATTCTATGTCAAACTGATTTCAACTGTTTAGGAAGCTGCATCATGCATATGGCTATTTTCTTCCCTTACAACAGCTTCTGGATCAGGTCACAACACAGATCCGTTGTACTACCTTGCCCTGTATAACTAAACTAGTATAAAAGTTTTATTTGTGCTAAAGGGAAAGCAGGTCACTCTTATACAAGTTACAAGCTACACAGTTTACACCATTTCACTCCCTGTGGTTTCAAACCCCCACTCCAATAGTCATGTCGTGATGAACTTCTAAGCCTAATTATCTCTAACTCCGATGTTCCTACTATCCCACTAACACTCTTGCTGTAAACTGACTTAATACAGAGGCTGGTAGGAGTTTAGTTACCATAGACCTACGGCATCATTTCTCCATTTCCTGGATAGATAAAAAAGCACTTCAGGGACGTTTTTTTCACCCCAAGTAAATATAAGAAATCATTCTGAAAACACATAGAAATTTCTATTTTCTTTTTAAGCAGACCAGATGATTCTTAAAAAGGTCTAAAGAAGAGATGACGGTGGAGTATCTGAGCTTGATTATCCTTTAACCTTACACAGGTATTCAAACACCTGCAAAGTGCTGTTATCCTAACTTGGCAAAGTCTGCACACATTGCACAGAAAACAGCTGCCTGCACAGAGAATTCAGTCCATTAACTAATACTGGTCTCAGCCAGGAAAGAGCATGCTACAGACAGAACCTGCTAATTAAAATGAAAAGAGAAAATGGCACCAGGAGTATGACAGTTTGAGCTTTGCTCTCAGATGCACTATATTTAAAACACTCCTATTTGCAACGATTCAAGCCTTATTCAACTTCTGGAATTAGATCTTTCTTTTCTGTGCAGACTTTCTCCTGCAGGGTCAACATTGCATGGCACACAGCACAGCGATATGCTCCTCCAGTGCAGTTCTGTGCAAAGCATGTTTAGGAAACTGAGTGCTCCTCACCCAGGTGACTGCATCAGGTTCTGCAGGAAGGTGTACAAACAAGCTGGTTGTCTCATTTAAAAAAAAATAGAAGAGCTTTACATGTGACTTTGTGTCTGGTTTTGGATGCTATACTTAAAGAAAAATATGGTCTAATTATAAAGAATCCAAAGAAGAGTACAAGAACAGAGGCTCTCTAATGAGGAAACAATTGCGATAAAACTGGGATTAATCATGTAAAAGACAAGTGATTACAGGGGAAGAGACAGTACGTAATAAAACATGCCAATTGTTTTTAAGCACATGTAAAGTTATATGGCAAAGAGGAATAATCTCTAATCTATATTGGACAGCTTAGCAGTTGTAATAGCCATTACAATGAATTTTCCAAAGGTCATTGTTGCTTTATATTGGAAAGGATCGTACCAGATGGTCCAGGAGTCTCCATCACTGAAGGTCTTTAAGAACAGTTTAAAGAACCACATCAGCAATGATAATCACAGCTGATTCCTCCTTTGAGGCTTGGAGACTTCTTTCAGACCTATTTTCTCTGATGCAGGCTGTTCAGATGCACCATAGAGGAAAATCAATGTCACATGTGTTTAAAAAACAAAGTTGCAGGGCTCAGCCTCCTGTGCAGTTTCTCACATACAGCAAGGCTGTTTTAAAGAAAATAAACCAAAAAGATGTGTTTATGAATATCCAAACTTTCCTCCTACTTGAGAAAGGTAATTCTCCAGGATCTGTTAAATTAAAAATGTTAGCTTATGTATAGTGAATTGTCACCATAAACATGAGGTGGCCAAGGAACAGGTCAACTAACACACTTAAAGGTAAGCTGCATATGGATTGTAAGTGATTATATGGAATTTCTTAATTCTAACTAGCAACTAGTTGCCAGTGGCTAGTAAGCAAAGCACATACTACCTTTAAGAGCAACATATGTTCAGTATTCAGCTGGATAAAACCACATACAAACAACTTCACACCACTGAGGACCCAGCAGTAAAAGGGACCAGTGTTTGAACGCAGTATGTGGATGACTTCATCACCAGTTGTGCATCCTCTGTGGCAAATGTGTTATTGACAGTATCTCTAAACAACCACAGAACTCATTACAGAAGCACAACTTGTTCAGCTATGCTGTCAGTGACCTTTCTGAAGTGAGGCAAACCTCCAAATTCCTTCTTTTGCTCTCCAGCATTGCCTATTCCCTTTGAAAGGCCAGACTGTTCAGTCCTTGATTACAACTGGAGTAAAAATAAAGTCAAACATTCTGAAAGCCTCAAATGAACCAACTAGTATTTCCACCTGCAAGTAAAACATAGCCAGTGCTCAGGTCCCCAAAAGCTGTTTCCACATCTTTCTAGTAGCATAAGAAAGGAGGAAGAAATTATAGTCAGTTTCTTCGTTACAACCACAAGCATCTTAAAAACACGCCTGAACAACTACACAGTCAAGGAAGCTGTCCCCATCACAGACACATACCACTTCTTACTTCATGAGGTTGTTTCACCCGCTGCCTCCCACAAGACTTACTTCAAGGATAAAACCAAAGTAATGAAAAATATGTTCTGAGCTGCCTGGACTCCCACAGCTAGCAAAGAAGTTTCTTCAGCAACCTAAGCTGTGGTTATCCTCAGCTGCACTTCAAGACCTACTTGGGCCTCCAAAACTACATAGATTTTTATCAACTA
Source organism: Apaloderma vittatum (assembly GCF_000703405.1). Classification (NCBI taxonomy): domain Eukaryota; kingdom Metazoa; phylum Chordata; class Aves; order Trogoniformes; family Trogonidae; genus Apaloderma; species Apaloderma vittatum. The sequence continues at coordinate 39,681 of NW_009734449.1, read as the reverse complement.
GTGCTGCCCTGCTAACTGAGATTAAGAGAAAAGTAGGGCAGTTCCTGCTGCTCTGGAATGCTTTAAATTCCTATCACTGCTGACAACAATTGCATGAGAGAAAGCTATGAGCATATACTGCACACTGGACTGAAAAAATCTTCCCCAAACTTATACTATGTGACGCTTCCACCTGAAGAAGCTCAGATGACAAATGAGTACGGACAGCTACGCTTCTGTGCTGTAGGATCAAGGCTCTGGTGCCTGCAGCAGTCCTGGACATTTCAGCCTCCATTAGAAAGGAAGAGACGTTGCTCTTTATATGAAAGTAAAACTAGAATAAAATCTACACATGCCTTACCCTTAGAGATTGAGCTGTTCCAGCGCTGCCATCCTAGGTTCAAAAAAGCGTAGCTTGCCTCTTCTAGTACACATTGTCACCTGACAGGCAGAATAGTTAAAATGGGAAGTCTTGGTGATGCTTCTAGCTATAGCAGGTAAAAAGATATCTTGCTGTTACTTGCTGCTTGGTGGTCCTACATACAAGCACCTATCAGAGATTCAGAATCTAGATCCTGGCAGCACCTGCTCCATGACATCCTGCTTCATAAAAATTACAGCAAGTGCTAGTAGGAGTTTTGCCACAGTCAATGTTCTAAATTAATTTTATTTTAAATTACTGAAACTAGACCCAAAAGTTTTTGGGTTTTTTTTCTGTTGCTCCTTATTCTCCTTCGCTGCAAAGTTAATTACCTGGCACCACTTCTACTAGAGACAATCTTTATTCATTCACACACACATTCTTTATTAACTAAGATTTGGAAAAATCTAAAAACATACGGCCATGTAAGGCTCCTACAGATTTGAGACTAACACTGCAATTGTTTCCAGTAGCATTTTCCGTTTTGGCCTATCAGACCATCATTATTTAAACCACAAGTGCTGTTGCTTATTGTCTCTCCAAATGAGTAACATAACCGAATTCGGTTAAGAGATGTAAGCAATCTCATCCAAGAAAACTTTGTTTTAAAATACGTAGCCAGGTATAGTATATGTATCAGTCAAACTTCAATTTGCTTAATAAAGGAAAAAAAACATACAAAAAGTAGCACATTAGAACAAGTATTCACAAAGCCAGAGTACAGTCATCTTCACAGGCTGCTAAGTCATCAAAGCACCCATTAAAAGCTTTCTCAAGATCCTCAAGGTCCAGGCATCCCTGTAATTACCCCTGTAATCTTCTTATATGCTCAAAAGTCTCTGCTAACAGTATTAAAAAAAAAAAAAAATCACTTTCATATGGCTTGCAGCAAATAACTACATTTTTGTGGTAAAGGACCAGTTATCCTTTTAAGGGACAGGAGAAAAGTATTGAAATCCAAAGCACTACCTGCAGTCAGCAGGTCTAGTTTTAGCAGTTTCCATGCCCAGACACATTGGATGTGCCTTCCTGTTTGCCAGGTCTCTGAAATCTGTTATACAAACCTCCTTACGATGAAAGCCAATGGAAGGTGTCTCGCACCAACAAAATACCAACAATTAAAGTTCTGAAAAAAACAGATGAAGAGAACATTTAACATATACGTGCACAATACTCATCTATTAGGCTTAATATATATACACACAGAGTATCTAATACATCAATAAGAGTATGTTCTACATCAGTTTTAAGTGTCCTCCCTCCAACACAGCTGAGCTTAAAGCTGTGGTATTTCCCCCAATTTCATGGTCTGAGACTCAGTTCATATTCCAGTAACATCTTCCTCCGACTGTCTTCACACAACAGATCAAAACACAGAGAATCCAACAATGTTTATGTCCAAACTCTGTTTGATTTCATGGAGACTTAAATCCTCATCTCTGTCTCTCTTTTCCTTCCAGTTTCCCAATTCTCAGTCAGCAGCTTAGAGTAAAGATGACTATCTTAAGGTTCTTGTGAAGATTTATAACATCCTGAAACATCTTTAGAAATTCTAAGGGCCCTTGGTCATAGCAGATGAAACTACTACCCCAAGGAAAGCTACAAGAAAACCAGCCAGAAATCCCAATGGCAGGCATGTAAAAAAAGCACATTGTACCTCCTGCAAGTACAAGATAACAGTGAAAAAGGAGCACTCTGAGGAGCGTGTTTGCCAGCCCAGTCTCTGGGAGACATTGTAGCAGCCTCCTTTGCAGATCTGCTCCTATCAGCTGCCAATGATGCACAGTCCTGCACAGGCCATAACCTAAAAATCACTATACTAGGCCTAAGTGAGTACAGAGCATGTTATTCTACATTTTGTCCTCTCCAGTAACTTCTGAATCCGATGGCCAATTCAAAAGATACTCAACAGAAGTCTAGACTAATCTCAGAAGTAATAGGCTTCACTCATATTTCATGAGCATAAGCATCTTGATGAGGAGAGCAGTATAAATTATTCGTTCATCTGCCCTTCTCTCCAGTGAGTGAGGCTCAGGCAGAACTCAGCTTTTAACATGCCTTTTTGGGAGCAGCTGGCTAGCAAACTTGCACATCCATAGCACCACACATACTGCTGCTTGACCAGTACAAATATCATTGTACTGACCTGCTGTCACAGCTCTGGTTGGACAGAGATGGAGGAAGGAGAGGGAAACAGGACACTAGTGCCAAGGCATCAGCATTCATAAATTGTGCCCATCATGAAACAACTTTAGAACAAGTTGCCCCTCCATCCACCCACCTAGTTCCGTGCAGAAGTCTCAGAACCCACATAGTCACAACAGCAGTTTTCAGCATTTTGTGCAGACATTTGAACCTAAACCCTTTAGAAAATGGATCCTTCTTTCAAGTTACTTCTGAATATGGCCCAAGCAGCCAAATTCTTTCATATGCAAAGCTTGACCTGGCAAACAGTCCAAATATCCAACACAAACAGAAGACAGTGATTTTTCACCCCATGAGAAAAGAGGCAGTTTTGTTTTCCCCAAATAATTATTCACTTGTTAGATAAGTAAAAAGTTTAAGACAATTTTCTGACAACAGTGATAACACTATGAAACTGCTACATTACTGCAACTCTGATTCCTGCTCCCATTACTGAAAGATTCTGCTTCATATGCAGGTTCCATATTTGTAGCAACAAAAAATTTTCATCTCAAGAGTTTCTTTGATAGTCCCCTCTTCCACTAAAACTAATTCCTGTCTTTCAAGGAAATCTGCCCTCTTCTAAATCCTGTTCCCAGCTCTAAATACTGCAAAGATTTCTTGACAGTAAGCATGGTTTCATTCTGGCTTTAATAATGGAATGGTAATGTGCAGCTACAGCACTGCCTACACTTCAGTCTGCAGCTTGAAGTCCTCTGAAGACCGATTTCCTCTTTCACTCTTACTGAGCATTTGGTTCATGTCATGAACAAAATAATTCGATTAAACAAAATGCAAAGTGAGTGTGTTATCTGACATGTCATAAAAGAGAATCAATGGGAGCAAAGCAGAGTTTGTGTTTTACCATACGGGGTTATAAACTAAAGAGGTAAAGCAAACTGAACTGCATTTATCACTTGGGCTGAAGGCTGGAGTTACTGAGAACAAGGTACATGTTACTCTCTGTAGGTCTCCTACAGACACCCTGAGTAAGGCTTAAGTAATAGCTTGGTACAGAACAAAACACTACACACTAGCTGGAGCACTGCATTCAGCATCACTCAGGATAAGAGAAAATGATGCAAGATATGCATCTTCATTATACTCCAAAGCCTCTTCCCCTTAATTTATGTGCACAATTAAATTATGCACATATTCATGCATTTAAGTTATTTAATGACCTGACTAAGAAAATCTCTAATTAGTCTTAGTTGTCATCAGAGAGTTGACATTTCTGGATACTTAAAGCAGCACTGTATTATTTCACATTTGGAAGTTAGCCCTCTTAGCCCCTAAGGATCAGAAATTTTACTTCTATTTCCAGTTGTAAGCTAAAATTCTACACAATCTGTCATAGGATCTAGATAAATACATCAAGAAGGCCAGCTATGGCCTAAAGGCAGGGTGTTCAGCTTTCCTGCTTATGCGACATTCTGGCTCGATAATTTAATGTGTGGGTCAGACTATGGAACTGATAGAGTTTTGGGGGGTAGATGTCTAAATTCTGTGGGTTATTTTCCCAAAACAAATCATTGCATACACAAAGGATATAGTTAGGAGCTATATAAAAAACAAGGAAAGCATCATCATTTTATCCATGTTATGTCAGAAGCCAGGCTGTCAATACAACCTTGAAGAGAATGTGCTAGGACAGGGGAGAAAGCAACATACCAAATCTTTGTTAGGCCTCCGTGTTGGGTTTTGTTTGTTCGGGTTTTTAAAGTTTTAAGAGAAAAGTTATACAAAAAACAAAAGTTATACAAAACAGCCTAAACCAGTCTATTATACTATCTAATTACTCAGAAAACTAAGCAGAGTAACGATCTTTTCTGTCCCTCAAACAAACATGAGATTCAGCAGTCACCAGTTGCCTGCCAGCTTTAAGTGAACTTGATTATCGCTGAATCCAAGAATCCCCTCGTGGTGAACCTTCCCTCCCCTTCATCCCACCAGTTATTTAATTCCCATAAGAAATTAGAAAGGCTAATGAACTAAACAGCTGCACAGAGTCAATTTCCGCATTCTCAGTGCATGCATGTTTCTTATATTTCTTTCTATCTATGCAAGGACATTTCTGTTGGAGGAAGAGGAGGAAGGGTAAAAGGCTGAAGGAAGAGGAAAAAGTCAGAATTTGTCTGTTGCACCTCAGTGTAAAAGTAAATGAAACTATGTGAAAGTCCATTTATATGTTAAATCCTATATCAACAAGAATCAACCCCCCCCCAAAGAAATCTACAATCTCATCACAATGTTTGAAGTTTGGAGATATAAAATAAAACCTTTTGCATTAGTTAACAGTTTAGGATTTATTATTTTTCTTTTAAACATATGAATATCCACTCTTTTAACTTCAGTGACAGAAACTCCTGTAGTTTGTTAGCTTCAATTAACGCTAGCATTATGTTTACATTTAAAAGATGACAGAAAAGAAGACCACAGTGCTTAAAACACTCTACACACATCACCTGTAGCAGCTTAAAATCACGTGTGGAAAAAAAATGAAGGCACTCTGTCCCAAGAGAGAACAAGGAGTGAGACCCAGTACAAAGGCAAATTCAAGAAAAAAGGTGCCACTTTTACACGTCACAAAGTGGCAAGGTAAGATGAAATCCCAGGATAGAACAAGACTGAAGAGATGCTCTACTGTCAATTATGTAGCTGATTAGCTCGTTAAACATAATTTTTGGCTTGATATTTGTCCAATAACGCACAATAGCAAGCAAAGACAAATAGATGTAAACTCTTGCTTATTTCTTCCACACAGAGAAGTCTAAAAGACATGCAAGACAAGATGCAGACAAAACTTCACAAAATATTTATTGAGGTGCCAAGAACGGAAGTACTGGAGCACTGCAAATACAATAAATGTAAAGTCTGAAACTGCTCAGCATTCCGGGTGACAGTAGCCAGGTGCACACCAGGCCCAGTCTGGCTAAGCTCAGTTATGAACATGGAACAAGCACAAATGGTGCTTTAGTGATTAAAAGCATCTCCATCTCAACAAACTTGCTTCTGTTGCATTTGATTTCAGAAACTTGGAACAGAGGTAATGTGAGGCTTTGTTCTATTTGAAGATACATTTAGTTGTTAACTCCTGATCTACAACTTCCCCCCCCCCATTTTCTGTTTTAAGTTTTCTAAAATCTAAAAGCAGTGCACTGATTAGTATAGTTCAACAGCAAGTTCCACTTGTGCTGCATGATATGCAGTGTCCCTCAAACTTAGTTTAACTACTCTGAGCTTTCAGATTAGGCAAAATAGACCTTAGTGCTCTGTCTTCAAGAGTAGATATGATAGGCAGGAAAACTAGGATGCAATTATTCCAGCTAAATTGTTTAAAAGTTAGTAAGCCTGTGCAAGGACATAGTCAGGCTCTACAGATGAGCAGCCTACAAATGGCGTAGAATGTTTTTGCTGGATTAACGGGATGCAGTGAAGAGTCCAAAGTGCACCAGAACCACTGAAGAAGAGCTGGGCGACCAGAACACTGGAAGGAGGAAGTCAGGTGAGGTGTCTTCCTGTAGCAGCAGCTGCAAACAATTCAGTTAGCTCACCACCCTAAGCACCAACAGAATGCTAACACCAGGAGAGAAAAAAAAAAAAAAAAGTAACAAAACCACCTTAAAAGCGTAAATTAAATGAGGCCAGTTTCAGGTTAAGTAGTTGAGCAGACAAAATGTATCTAGTTTATGCTAACTCATGCGCTACCTCTAGAGAAATATAGATAAGAATATCTAATCTTAAGAGTAGTAAAACTGAGTTAGTGGTGCTGAATGCTTTCAAAGTAATTTAAGTATTAAATTTGTTCTGCCTTTTGCTTTCTTCTGTAAGCTAATAACATAAATCTCAACTAGGCACTGAGTGTGGTTTAGTTCAGAGAAGGTTTTTTCAGTTTTTATTTAAAAGCAAATCACTGACATCAGCATGGTATTTATTAGGACCCTTGACACTATAAAACGTTATCCAGCCTTCAGAATGAGGAAGACAACCAGGGAAACTGAGATAGTCTCAAAACACTAGAACTTGAGTTTGCACAGGAGAAGGTGTAGTTTTGTTTTATAATATGGGGGGTATACTTTGACAGCAGCGTTTTCTTTCTAGAAGCTAGTTTTGATTCATTCTGCAGTTCTTCTGATTTTGCTGTTCTTTCCCATTAGGCTCTATGTTTGACATATTTTACCTCTAACTAAATTCTGCCAATTAATATAACCTTAAAGTGCTTAAAGTGCTACATGCTTCAGTGCTGACTAGGTTTTCAACACAGCTATACCACAGGATTTTCCTGCAGCTGTCACGTTACATGTGAAGAGTCCACATCATTTACAATTTACTGGTTTCTAAGCAAGGATTTGAGCCACAGTTCTAGAGTATTACTCTTCACAGAATCACAGAATGTCAGGGGTTGGAAGGGACCTCAAAAGATCATCTAGTCCAGTCCCCCTGCCAGAGCAGGATCACCTACAGTAGGTCACACAAGAACAGGTCCAGACAGGTTTTGAATGTCTCCAGAGAAGGAAACTCCACAACCTCCCTGGGCAGCCTGTGCCAGTGCTCTGGCACCCTCACAGTGAAAAAGTTTTTCCTAATATTTTTGTGGAACCTCCTATGTTCCAGCTTGTGCCCACTGCCCCTTGTCCTGTCATTGGACGCTGCTGAAAAGAGCCTGGCTCTGTCCTCCTGACACTCCCCCTTGACGTATTTATAAACATTAATAAGGTCACCCCTCAGCCTCCTCCAAGCTAAAGAGACCCAGCTCCTTCAGCCTTTCCTCATAAGGGAGATGTTCCACTCCCTTCATCATCTCTGTGGCTCTGTGCTGGACTCTCTCAAGCAGTTCCCTGTCTCTCTTGAGCTGAGGGGTCCAGAACTGGACGCAATATTCCAGCTGTGGCCTCACCAGGGCAGAGGAGAGGGAGAGGAGGACCTCTCTCGACCTACTAGCTACTTCCCTTCTAATACACCCCAGGATGCCATTGGCCTTCTTGGCCACGAGGGCACATTGCTGGCTCATGGGCATCCTGCTGTCCACTAGCACCTGCAGCTCAGCAAGTCCAACTGAGAGTGCACTGAGTATGAGTCTGTTTCAGGAACACAGGTTTGAAGTTCATTTAGAATAACTCGAATCATTCAAAGCCAGATTTATCAGCACCTCAGAATGAAAGCTTTAGTACAAAAGCATATAACGAATAAAGTAACTTGCAACTCTCATTACTCCTAGGTCCCAGAACTCCACACCTGGGGCAGCACCAAGAAATCTCACTATTTCAACCCCTGCACTTTGCCCTCTTTCTCTGTAAGCCTTCATCCTCTCCTCAGAACACTCTCCCTTTTCTCATCTATGACCTCAGAAATCTCTTTTGATCCCCTACTTTGGATGATGCCAGGTCATTCAAGATACTCCCAAGAACTGATGACCTGAGCTTCTCTCAGGCAAAGCTCCTACAAATACTCATCCTCGCCACTATTTTCTTTTCTACTCCTGCTATAGTCTCCTTTAATGCAACTTCACAGCACCGCCTCATGAAAACAAGACAAAGATATATAATAAATTAAAAACCCAAAACACATGCCTTTTTGACCAGTTTGTAAAATACCCCTGAAGAGCTGAGAAATCTTTCTCAAGACACAAGTGCCATGCAGGCTGCTGTAACTTGAGATTAACGTCAGTACAGTCTACATTTGATGCTCTGTAAATTGTAAATGTTTTATTCTGGGTCCTCGCAGTCCCCTAACTTATTAAAACCATAAAGTAAATATTACACAACCAATATTTATTTATTTATTTATTATTTTTACTTTTAAAAGCTGTTAACTCATGTTAGAACAGTATGTTAAACCCCTGGGAGCTTAACGGATCGCTTCATCTAATTCTTTTTTCTTCCTTCTTGAAAATGTAATCATGACATAGTATTGCAATGTAACAGCTGTGGTGGTGATGCATTAAGATGTAATCCCTAACACTGCTTAAAAACTACTATGTATTTTTTTCTTTATGGTCTCCTACCTCACTACAATTCAAATAGAAAAGGGACGGAGAAAATAATTTTCTGAAGTCTTAAATCTTGAGATACACCTGTCATTCTGCTCCTTCACCTTTTTTCCACATGGGCAAGCATTTTAAATGCAAGTTAGTCACAGCTTAGCTGTACTCACTCATATTCATCTAAGTATTCAGTGATGCAGCACTTAATTTGCAATAGCTTGTTAGTTTTACAACACAGGAGAGTATGATTTTTAAGCATACTTTTTTTAATGTTACCCTTAAGCCAATAAAAACCTTCCAGAAAAGTTTGAAGCTAAAATTAAAAAAAAAGCTATCCTTGCTTATCACAGTAAAGACTATTTTGAGTACTATGTAAGTATCAAACATTTACGTACTTCTAATGAATTTATCAAATGCAGCTTTCACTTAATAGGTAACGTGCTTCGAACTAAAGTTTCCATATAGTCATTCAGTTGGAAAGAAAGAGGCATTTGAACATAACACACACAGTTTGTCACCACTCTGAAATCTGCAATAATTTTTACTCAATTGATCCAATTATTAGTAGTTCAGAGATGAAATGCATGCCACTGTGCTTCCAGAAGACGTACTAATCACTGCCTAGTGCGTGAACATGTTTCCCTAGGAGCTGATCAAGGTAAAAACTGTTTTTCTCTATCTATATGATTATTTCACAATTCCACAATAGTATTTTGATATTCATATAGTCGAAAGAGCTTTGCTTTCCACAGATAGCTTTTATTTACAGTTCCTAGCATCCCATGTTTAGAGGCTCACCAGCCTGGCATTCTCTGTGCCCTTTCTATCCTTTAGAAGAATTGAAGTCTTAAAAATAGCAATAAAGAAATGAAGATTTTATTTCTTGATTTTTAGGTAGTCATGTATGTTGAAGAAAGAAACATTAAATGTGCTATACAATGAGAAACACATGTTAATTCAGAAAACGTTTTAAGTTAGAAAAAAAAGTAACAAAACTCATGTTATACTTGAACTCCACGCGCAACATTTTTAAGGCAGCAGTCTTTTAGTACATTTAATTTACCTTCAAGCCCTTTCCTTTCATCAACAGGGGTTTGCATAACCAGATGTTCTTACATGCTGCAGTTTACAGCTGTCCCATATGGAACTGCAACAATAAATATGCAGAACTATGGAAACCAAAGCAAAGGTCAGAAAAAAAGTCAGCAGTTCAGTAACCAGATACCACGGGTTTTTTAAGTTACTAATCCTACACCTTTCCCAAATGAACCAGATTACAAAATGTGTCAAACATTTTGCCTTCAAATGCTTCTCTCTATATTCTTAAAACATAAAGAATATCTATTCCTTTTTTAAAGTAATTTGTCTTAAGATTGAGCTTCTTCCTACAAGATATCAAGTGCTTTCTGCCAAAAACAAAGTATATTAAATACAGTAGAAGATCAGTGGTACACCTCAAAACTTAGATTTCCTCGATTTCCAGATCTAACAAGCCACACCTTCCTTTAAATAATCCTATGTTTACATTGTTCATACAGTGAGAACTTCGGTGAATAACTATCATCTGCTTTTTCTTTTTTAAACTCTTTTGGTTACAGAACAAAAAATGGATATTAGTACTAATGGTTCAGTAACACTACAAACATAAGCTCTCCTACCTCAAAAGTTGCAAGAAATAGTAAATGGAATATTTTCACATGTCACTACATAATCTTTTAGTGATTAATAAAAGTAAAACACATCTGCAAAAGCATGTTCAGCTAGCTGATTGACTTACTAAGCTCACCAAACCTGTCATTTATCCTGAACTAACAAAGGGTCTAATTTGTGCCCTCCAGGAACACATACACACACCGCTTCTTGCCATTGGCAGAAGATTATATCAATAGAAATGGTTTAGTACAAAAATATTTTGCTTTTAGTCATTCTTCTTTCCACGAGCAGGAAAGGAAATAGAAACCTCAACTCCCTTCTACTCCTAAATTCAGTATTCTCTCCTCCAAAAGAAAGCCACCACTAAGTCCGCTGACAAGCATAGCTCACAACTTCAAAAGTAGGACTGACAAATATTGCCCAGCTAAAATTGCAAAGGATTGCTTATTTTTAGCAAAACTGTAGTTGATTCAGCTCTGGTACATATTACAGAATTAGCAAAGAGCTAATTGAGTAAGGCTTTTAATTCAGAAACCTATAAGGCAATTAAGCTATTTAACATAAAAACAGAGCATTTTCAAAGAGGTCCCACCCAATAGAAATGACAAACTTTAAACACTGGAGATGTTCTTACAACAGAAAGGTTGGAGCACAATGGAGAAGTTTAAATATTTAATTTAGACCAAGCTGTAAGTAATTAATTTTTTATAGACGTAAATCTGCAATTCAGCTAGAGCTAGACAGTGGGGGAACCCATTCTGGCTGAGAGCAGGTGAATTTCTCCCACACAGAACAGGATATCACTTGCTTTTATGTGGACATCTCTGGCCATGACAGAGACAGAACTGCATCTAGGCCTGGATGAAGGTGCATCCTCTGCTCATCATTTTGCTCACTATTGAAAAAAATGCAACTTGATTACGTACTAGGAATATACGATTACAGCATCAATTAACACAAAACCATTCTTAAGAACATGCTGTGTTTTGAGAATGCCATAGGAAGTCAGAGGCTGCTTTGCACTCAGTCCTTTTCAATAGTGACAGAGAACCACTCCGCCAACACACCAAGGAAGTAAATATATTGATACCGAAAAAAACATATCTGCATTTCTATATGCAGAGCAAGACATTTTAGCTGTTTAGGTCATTTAAAGCTGGAAGCAGTCCACCTAAAGAAGCTAAGGTTTGTAAAGCCAACAAACATGCTGAAAAAGGAAAATTATAACCTCTTCCAAATCTAATATTAAAGTCTAATTATTCTTTTATTTTTAACTTTAATGATTCCTAAACATTCTGCTGGAGGTATGTATTATAAGCTTAAGTCAGCCTTACTGCAAAGTAGTAGCAAGTCCTCACATTACACGTGCTTTGTAAAACTTTCTTCCAAGAGGAGACCTGATACGTGCTCAAACTTTTTCAAAATAAGTCTTGTTCCAACTTCAGAAGCTCACTACTTTCTGAGGTTCAAGGTTCTCAAGATTTAAGTTAAACTGATCAACTAGCTAGCAGTGAAAAACCTGAAGTGATGACATATGGAAAGCTACTGCACTCCTTAAGATAACATATAAGCAAAACGTTTTGTGACCTCGTTTTGCTGTCACACAGATATGCACAGCCAGTTTCACAAGGCAATCTATTTATGTGTCATTTCCATCAAAATCCAGAAGTGAAAAGTGTCCAAGAATTATCAAAGTGGAAACATTTTGACTACAGCACAAGAATGTACTCCCACAAGAGCATTCAAAGAGGAAGCAGCTCACTCAGGACATGCTACAGCTGCACACCTCTAAGTGTTCTTGGGTCAAGCTTCCTCCTCCCAGCACCCTGGATGTGTGGGCTGGCCACAGCCAGGTGCAGAAACTGTTGGGTGGAGAAAGGGTGCAGATTAAGAAACAAAAGGGAAAAGGGTAAGTGAGAACCTCCGCGAGCATTACTGAAAGACAGAGGGGAAGTGCTGCAGGCCAGCAGACTCCATATATGCCTCCCTCCCACCCTGGGGCACAGATTGAAGAATCCAGGCAGATCACCCCATGATCTGTGCATACAGCAAGGAGAACACCTCAACTCCATCAGCAGGGATTCAGGAAGTCTACAGGCTTGGGCAGGAGCAGCAGGACCATCCATCAGGCAGACAGGGCACTGGGGTTTGTACAGCAGGGGCTCAGTGAAGCAGGTTAGTTGTTGGGGGGGTACCCGTGTGCTGAGAAGTCTCCAGTAAAGCCAAGTAAAATCCAGAGATGATCTCAAGAAAGAGATCTCATGTCAACTGGGAAGGGCTACGTGTTGTATTGAAGCACAAAGTGTCTGAAAAACAGATTCTGCCAAATCATTAACTGCAGGCAAACTAGTAATTGGTTAGACCAAGTTTCTGTAGTATTTGTCTTTATCAAAATTTTTCAAAGGCCAAAATCTCTGACAAAATAAAACTTACAGAATATTAAAAGGGAACATTAACATTATTTTTAAGTGTGATAAAACACATCATTTCATGAAGCAGTCTTGTTTAAGATGCTCAGTTACTCCATTCCTCACCAGATTCATTTTATATCCCAGTCATAATCCCTCAACAGAAAGTAGAGCAAAATCCACACTGACATGCAAGCAATTCAAATAAAATATAGTGAAGCTGATTTTGAAGCATTTTTTAAGGAATGAAGTTAATGACACGGAACCATAGCTTCAAACTCCTGGGGAATGTGGCTGCACCCATGGGATGGGAATGGATCACACTGCAAAAGTGATAAATCACCTGTTTCCAGTCTTAGTCAATTGCTGAAAGAGTTTTAAAAGCTCTAGCAAACTTATGGTTTGAGAATGCGTTCTTTTCCGCAAATTTAAAAGTTAGTTTAATATTCTCAAGCCTTCTACACAGAAAGCTATTATGAAACTGCAACAGTGGAGGCAAGGGTATATCACAGGAAGCAGCTCTGGGAAGTGAATTCCAACTAAACAGAGGAAAAAACAAAACTAACAAAGCACAGTGCCTGTGATAACTTCTAGACCCATATCTCTTAAATTTTTAAGTTTACTTTTTACAGAGTCAAGGTAAACAAAAGTTTTAAAGGCAGGAAGTTCAAGTGGATAAAGAAAAATTAGCGTTTAAATTCACAAAAATCTACTACATACACATACTTATTAGGTGCATCTTAATAAATAAAAGCTTTGCCATTGGTATAGATAAAACTTGTAAACAGAACTTTCTTCCCTCTTGATAATGAAAGCTTAAATGACTTTTTAATTAAGAGTGACCTCTATACTTTGGAGATCCCATCTTACAAACATCTTGACTGGGCACCAAATGATTAGATACTTGCTAATAGTATTTCATTTTTATTCATGAACTAGTAACTACAACAGGACATATGGAGTATGCTGCTGAGATATAGGTGACCTGATTTATTTTCTACTGTATATAGGCCTGTCACCCACTGAAAACAGAAAAAATAGGACAGCTTTTTAAAGTTCAACTGGACAAAACTGGACATTCTGCCCTGAAATCAGAACTCTGAAAGCTAGAATGATTTTGTTCATACAAGTTGTGGGGATTTTTAAACTCTTTATACCAGCGTTTAAAAACCAGGTGCGTCACAAGTGAAAAGTGATTTGAAACATTTACCATGACCTCAGAAAAACCTAATCACTGAACATTAGCAAGATTTCCCTAGTTAGTCAAAGACACCAGAGTTTCAAAGAATTTAAGCTTAAATGACAGTAAAAATGGTATGAAGTTAGCCATGCCAGTCAGGACAATGAATAAAAGCTGATGCAGCAATATTTTCCCTAAAATACTAGCCACTTTTACACTGAAGTTAGAGACCCTCATCATTTCTGAGGTGTGATTTGACAGAAAATAAGATGAAAAACCTGACAATTTCCCACAAGGAGAAGCTTTGGAAAATGGAGGATCAGCCTTTTCTGTTCAGTGCAGTAATAAGCCTTTTGTTTGCAATAGGGAATGTCTCATTCTCCATTTTGTGTCTTTATTTCAAAACAGGGGCACTGCTGACTTCAAGTGTCTCAAAACTTACCAGCGTTCTGAATGATTACCCAAGCAGTCCTTAACCTTTTTCTTCTTCAGCTGTTCATTATGGCATAAACCCAGATTGGATCATGTTAAATGGTAAAAAAAAATATAAAAAAATTGGCCATAAGCATTAAGAAACTATATATGAGGTAATCCTCTTCCTCCAAGGCTTTAAAACTGCTGTTTTACAAGGGGTTTTTTTCTGCATGTGTAGAGTGTATTTCCAAGCATTCAGTTCCCAATGCAAATGAACTGTCAAAGACATCCACAGTGCTGCTCAGTGGCTACAGAAGCCATCCTGCCTCCTGCAGCCTGAGCTCATGCCACAGACATGTCAGACAACTTCTGTGAATTGAGTGCTTATTATCGCTTCCTTCCTGACTACTATGATGGCTTGAATTTAAAAGCGTAGTGGAAACAATACTTGATTGAAGCACCTCTTCACTGAAATGATAACAACATTAAAGAACAAAGCAAACAATACTCATGAGGGGCAAAATTAACCTCTGGCCTTGAAAATTTATTGTTCTTTGTATTTGTGCGTATAAAATACCATATTAAAAACACTGATAGAAAAATACTTTCAGGGATCAGTAAGGTCCCTCAGTGGTAAATACTATGGCAGACAGATTGCATCACTTGTCATGTAGATGTCTTTCTGTCAGCAAGTCAGTACTTTGTCCATGCACAGACTACCTAAACTGCTGTGGTGGGAGAATAGATCAAGAGGAAAGAGGGAACAGAGCCTTCTCAAATCCCTTTCCGGGTACCCCAGGAGAGACAGGACACACGAGCTCAGTGGCAGGGCTATGAAAACAGAAATGCTAGTTTTGGAACCAGAAGCATAGCAGAATTTGCATGAACTAGCAAACCCTTGAACATCCAAGCCTGCTTTGCACAGAGTCATCTTGGACATAACTGAAACCTCTAGCAATTTTTAAAAACATTTATATCGCTGAATTCCTCCCACAGAAAGAAAAAAAAAATAAAGGTAAATAGACATAATAGGAAGATAGTAGTCAAAGCAACCAGTCAGATACAGTCAGTCTGCCCGTCTCCAAGTTTTGCCTACTTTGGACAGACAGGAGAGACATCCCGTATTATATTATCATAGAATAGTTTGGGTTGGAACAGACTTTTAAAGGTGATCTAGTCCAATCCCCCTGCAGTGAGCAGGGACATCTGTAAGTAGATCAAGTTGCTCAGAGCCCCATCATGCCTGACCTTGAATGTCTCCAGGGTTGGAGCCTCTAACATCTCTCTGGGCAACTTCTGTCAGTGTTAAACCACCCTCATTGTTAAAAATTTCTTCCTTATACATAGCCTCAATCTACCCTCTTTTAGTTTTAAACCATTGTGCCTTGTCCTGTCTCAACAGGCCTTGCTAAAAAAGGCTGTCCCCATCTTTCTTGCAGGTTTCCCTTAAGTACTGAAGGATGCAATGAAGTCTCTCCAAAGCCGCCTCTTCTGCAGGCTGAGCAGCCCAAACCCTCTCTGCCTGTCTTCAACACACTAGAGGAGATTTTGCTGCTGGTTTCACATTCTTGAATAACAGCAATAGCCTGCAGTTTATAACGATGGACTTCTGATTTGCTTCACGGTTAATTACTGCTAATACAGTCTGTTGCCAAGTGTTGTGTGTGTGGAGAGATACACACGACTAATTTTTTTTAAAAAAATAAAATTTATATCTCCTTGTTAAATGCTCCTAGCTCACTACCAAAGTAACAGGTAATTTGGCTATAAGGACGTAGTTACCTGTAACAGGTAGAATGGAGGATGACTCATACAAACTTACTCCCAAAGCACGAGTTTTTCAAATGGCATTACTTCATCCCTCTGATATTTTGTATCTGTCCAGCATTTGAAGATGAGACAAAATCTGTCCCTCAAGTTTTCTTACAAATCTTAGTAACTTAGACTGAGAAACTAAATTCACTCGGAACTAAGCTGGACCACATCCATGCAACTCCTCCTTTTCTTTGATGTGCCTCTCTGTCACCTACCTTAACAAAAGTAAATCTTCACAAGGAACTCAAAGTGATTTGTGAATGAGCTCTATAAAGAAATTTACTTAAATGAAGAAAGCATGCAGGCACCTCCGTGAAGAGCTCAATAATTAACATCTGTATCTGGAAACTAGGAAGTTATGGGGAACGAGAAATTAAATGAGATCTTGCAGCGCTCATTCAAAGCTCTAGAAAGTGGTTTGTAAGATAATGAATACAACAGGTCCCACCCTGCAGCAAGAGGTAAATAACAGGGAGGTTCTCTCTACTGCATTTAAAACTCAAGAAAACACTACGTAAGTCAGCACTCTAAGCTCAAATTGTACACAAAACCACAAGTATTAAAATCTATATTCTCTTCCTTGTTTGCAGACTGATGATCAAGAGATCATCTCTCAGTCGAATTGCTAATGGATTAATAACCACAATAATAAAAAGCCTTTTTGAATAACCAATCTACAAAATTCATTTTCTGTCTTATTAGAAGAGTAAAATGTTTGTGGGGGTGGTTTTTCTTCCCTTGCTAGTATACCAAGTGTCTTCTTTCAATATCATTATTTTCAGCCAAGTAGATACTTCAGGAAGATCTGACTATTGCTTAAAGCAATAGATAAAAATCAGGAGGTACACGGAGAGGTCTGTAAAAGACAGATCTGTAAAGCTCCTTTGAAGAATCAAAGGCCTGGCAAGGCAAATTAACTGAAAACTTAGCTACAATTTCTTCTCCCAAGTTCCTTATTTCATTGGAGTCTCTCAAAGTCCCATGTTTCCCAGACGTAAAATAAGCTACCCAATATTAAGATGCCAGGTGCTTTTTGAGGAGCACTGAATGGTTCCCTCACCTAAGCTAGGATGCTCATCAGTGTCAAGTACCACACAAAGGCCTCAGCCACAGCTGGTTTAGCCCATATTTAGGGCCAGAACCTTCACATACCTTACTTTTGCTAAAGGAAAGTATTACTGGTTTACATGAATTCTCATTCTCTCTCAGGTCATCCAGAATTCCATCAATGTCGAGATAAGACTCAAAATTACCACTCACATCTTGAACACTTCACAGCCCAAAAAGAAGTTTACAAAGCTAACAGGGCAAACTAGTCACATGAAGTGAACTGAACAGCGCTGTCCCAACAGCAGACAGACTCACACAGCCTTCACGAAAAGAAATTAAAAATGTTAAAGATATGCTTTATGGTGCAAAGGAGCAGCTTTTACTCTAATGATGAATCTCTCACAGCATTCATATTTTAAGTCAAGAATATTTATCTGCATTAAACTGTGGCACAAGCAATCTCCAGCAATTTGAAAGAAGGGAGGAAGCAAAGAAAAGCTTAAGAGTCCTAGCACTGAAATCTTCCACACACTCTGAAGAGCTAACAGAAGGTTAGAGATGTGAAGATGTCTAAGCCTCCAGCATTGATGAGAACATCTCAATGTTTCCACGTTACTATAATACCTGGGCATTTAAGAAGTAGTACAGTTAAAAGCATACAGACTTTTCAAAAGTTGATATTTTGCGGGAAAACTTCCAACATCATTTTCATGACATTATGAATTTAGTACCTGAAAGTCCGTTTTTGCCACTAGCTCCATTACCAACATGAATGAGCCAGTATTGTAAAGAATAAAATAAACTGATGTAAAAAAGAGCTGAACAAACCCCACCCACCCTTCCAGATTCCCCCGAGATAAGGCTGTTCCAAAATCCTATCAGATGTACTTCGATCGTTCTTAATTTTTCAGCGTTTCAGACAGTATAAACCAAGGTACATCTGCATTTCTTTATTGTCAGAAAAATGACAGTATAACGGTGCTGGCGCTAGGCCAGATATTTTTTGAAACATTGCCGGCACAGACCGTATTTGCAGTACTCTAAATGGTCTTGCCTGACAACTACGGAACAAGTCAAGGAAATATGTAAAAGAAAGTTACCCCTAAGTATTTCATGTTTGTAAATAACTCTTTAATAAAATCTTTGTTATTGAGTAGCCCATAACTGTTTTGAGACTTTTTTGAAAAGTGACATCTGTATGCAGAGCTAGAGGTGCTGTGGAAAAAAAAAAAAAAAAAGGATCCCAAACTCCAACACTCATAAAACCTACACTGCATTTGCAGAAACGTTTGAATGAACCCCCTAAGCACTTAAATTGACTTAATACTACGATAGCTTTGAATTGTGGGACAGGAAAGCTGAGAAGTGTATAATACATATACACTCTATGTTCTTCTGATACACTGACAGCCCATAAATACATTAAACAAATTGCAAAGGAGAAGTTATTCCCTCTCCACTCCACCATTTCAAGAAAGAGCTTGTACACTTCAGATTTTCTTACTCTTCTCAGAAATAAATGTACGCTGAAAAGGAGATGACAAAGTCATAAGTTCAAATCAATACTTAACTAAAAGGCCAAAGGACTCTAAGATGTGGAAAGTGACAGTACCAATGCCATTTGCAAAATTAAGAAAGTGGCAGCCGGGCAAAGCAGACGCTTTTAGCACCATACAGCTGTCAGACTTCTTGCATATGAAAGTATTTCTTATTCATATAAAGGCTTTTAGAAAGTTATGGAGATATACAATCTAAATGAGCTCATATCTGTAACAGGTTTCTGCTACATCAAATATTCTTATGCTCAAATAAAGTTTTCATGACAAAGTCTACAAGTCTTACCTCATTGCCCGTCAGTCAAAATACAAAGCCAGGCAGTAACTTGGTTTGTTTTTTTTAAATGAGAGTTTAAACAGAAATATTTCAGCATCTTGTGTTTTTATGACATTAGAAATATTACTATGTTTAAGATCTGAAGTTGATTAAGATATCTGATTTAACAGAAGTGTAATTAAAGAAAGGTTTTTTACCTGGCTTATGTTTACCTATGCAGTCATACCAAAACTACCTACGTTTGTTATAAATTATCATAATACACTTCAGCTGAAGTAGTTTCAGAAGCCATGTGATCTCTCTCCAGCTCTTAAATAAACAAGGCTCAAGATTCTCTGAAACAAACAGGCTTACCTAGTTTTAACAAAAACCTCCCAGGAACTCTCCACAGCCACTATGCTGGGAGCTGTAAAGATAAGAACTGGCTGATATAAAATAAAAAATAAAAAAAAAAGGACTCATGGAGAGAAAGGAAAAAAAACCCAAAACACAAAAAACACCCATACCAGCAAACAACAAGAATTAACATAGGAGATCAGGTCCCATTCGAGACTCGCATCAGAAGCATCAACATCATTGAACATGCTTCAGTGTGTGTACATCTGTCTGAAGAAGAAAAAAAAGCATGTGTATTTTCTGGAAGCTTCTTTAGTTTAGGCAGCAAAGAAGTATCTAGGAAACTACTCCTGAAAGAAATCTACCCACTATTCCCTATTTATAGACAGTATGAACCAAATGAGTGGAAAGAAAAAAAAGAAAAAAAATCAAGAACACCAAACCAGCCAATTTCATCAATGTGTCACCAACCACACAGAAGCTGAAAATTAAAAAAATTTCTCATCTCTGAATAACTGATCTTTAATATAAAGGGCACACGCCTGGACAAGGCCAACTTCGACAAAAGAGATATTACAGCTGGCTGTAACTTTTAACTGCAAGGACTTTGGAGGCTCACACCTTCATCTCATGTCTCAGGATGGGGAACAGGAAGGGAAAAGTGACAGAAAGACACCAGGATGTTACACTGATGTCCTAGCTTACCTGAAATACACCTGTGGTCTCAGCTCAGCCCTAGAGGGCTGGTGACTGCTATCCACAATCTTTTTGTTTCTTTTTCAGTTGAAAACCTAAATAACAAAGCCACGGAGGATAAGGGGCCTTGAACAGTACTACTCTCTCCCGTCCATCACAAAGCCAAGTTCCCATCACAAATACACTGAATGGGGGTATTTTCTGTCCCCACTATACTGCAGATAACTAGGAAGCACATTGTTTATTAATAACTACATTTATTTTAAAGAATTTAGGGAAAGCCAAAGTCAAATGCATGTTATTTTACAATTAAAAGTTCTGTAGTTGTTTTAAAGTTTAATTGTTCTATGCTGCAAGTGCAAGCTTCTATTTAAATAATGCATCTCCAAGAAAAATAATGAATAGACAAGTGCAGTTCTTCATTCAGAAAAACTTGTATTGTAGAGAGCTGTTGATGTAACTTCCTACTCAGAAAAATACTTGGGGGGTCTCTCAGGATGAAGAGGAGAGACAACATAATTGCCTATCTGGATCAAGGTATTTATTCATATTTCTATGATAAACATCAACTCAGCATTGAAAAAGTGATATTGCACTCTTTAGAGGTACAGAAACCTGCAGGTCTTCAATCCTCCAGCACCTGTATATTCACAAAATTCTATGCTCAATACATGGTACATCCAGGATACAGATATTTGAAGGAGACCTCTAAAGAGGAAACTAGAAGTTATCAAAGTTATACTACTAAGTGTACACAAAAATCCCAACAGGAAGAATGCCTTCAATCATAAAAGCCATGTCAGATGCTAGAAATTTATTTAAATAAACTCATTATTGCAGATTCTTTTTTGGAGAAGGGTGGGATTTTTATTTTTAATGAGGAACAAGCTGGCTGAAAAAGTCCAAGTGTATGAGCATCTTTTAAGCAGTTTGAAATGTTTGCAAAAGTAACTGCTGGATCCTATGCCTCATTCAAGCCTTAGTCACGCAACAGCAGTGTTGCTCCTCCTCATCATTTGAGCTACCATAAATCACGAACATGGAGCATAATGATAAAGAAAACGCATCAGGTTTAGGTTAGGTTTGGGGCTTTATTGAAAGATTTCAATGTTTAAAAAAAACACCCTGGACTAATTTACAGAAGCAATAGCATAGTTAATATAAACACGTATGTCAGAAGAAAGAAAACTCTGATTTTTCTTTAGTTCAAGTTTCTAGCAGAGTTTGAGCTGAAAAATTTAGATAGCCACAAGAATGTAAAAGGCACTACTGGGAATTCTAGCTGAATAGATAGCACTAAAAATCCTCTGCCCACCTCTGAAATATTAATGTTAGATCAAGCAATATCTCAACCTCTCAAGTAATAGCCAGACCAGCAGCAAGTTACAGTTCCACAGTACTGGCTGCTGTATTAAAGCAATTTACCTTATCTTTCCATACATGTTAGGGGAACTGCATTAGTCTTCCTGCAATCATAATGCAGTAACAGTAGAATCATGCTATCTCTTGAAGTTTCATTAAGTCTTCATAAATTCTGGCCCATTTTAATAGTCACCATTTACATAACAGATCCTCAGTCCCAAAGTTGTTTTCTACGGAAGTTTTTATCACAGTTTGGGCTCATGACCATTTTACTGTTCCCATGCTCTTAACAAGAAGACATTTTAGCAAATACTTTTTAGAGGCAGGTGACACTGATGCAGAACAGATACTCAGCAGGTACAACCACAGAGACAAAACAGTTCAAAATTCTCACCAGGAACGATGAAATACATTGCTTCAGGCATGGAGGCATGACCTACTAGTTCCCTTAAGAAATCCTTCCTAGAGCACACTGTTCACTGTGGTTTATTAATGCTAAATACAGTTTTTGTATTTATTCAAACTACACATAATAAACAACCAGAACTCATTGCAGCTCAGGTTCCAAAGTATTTCTGGACTGGCAGAGACATGTATTAAGAGGAAAAGCAGGCAAAGAAGGGAGACACCCAGATGATAAAAATATTTTTTTTGCATTACACAAGGTCAAAAATCTGTGTAGTCCTTTTCCCCTTCTTGAATTTCTGTGAAGGAAGAAAAAAAAGAAAAAGAAAACAAAACAAGAGATCAATAATGTGACAATTGTCTTCGTATCATCAGAAAACTGAGCACGTAAGTTATAGTGCAGAGACTTCACTTATTTTCTGCAGAGGTGATGTCAAAATAATGCTCGTCAGACTGAAAATCAAGTACTCATATGCACCCTTTCCCAGTTCCAACCAAAGCAGCAGCTTTATCTTACAGTGCACACATCACAGGAAAAACATGACACATAAAAATATAATCAAGGAATGTCATATAGCTCAACATTTCAGGAAGTTCTTAAGTAAAATACTCCTTTGCCTTCTTAAATAACTCTCTGTAGGACTGTCAGTACAAGTCCCTCAACTCCCCCAGTACTCTAAAGGAACGGGGGGATACACATTGCAGATTACATACTTAAAACTCCCACTCATGGCATTACTTTGCTTGCTTTGATGCTCTCAGATCAAGTTCGGAATCTTTTCCATACTGAAACCACACACTAAAAGTAAGATTCACTTTTAAAAAGCAGCATCGTTTCACATGGCTTAATCATAAATTAGACCAAATAAAGTCATTTCCAGCTTTCATAATGAGAGTGGATAAAAAGAAAAGATGACTCATCTTCCTTGGAAAAGCACGATTCCTCCAATCTTGCATTTGCTTCATGACAGCCAATAGAATGACAAATCTCTCCTCTTTTAATGGTTCGATTAACTGACAACAAAACACACTCCTGTAATCACTGAATGGTCGAGGTTGGAAGGGATCTCTGGAGGTCATCCTGTCCAATCCCCTGCTCAGGCAGGTTGCCCAGGACGACATCCAGACGGCTTCTGAACACCCCCAAGGATGGAGCCTCCACAGCCTCCCTAGTCAGCCTGTGCCAGTGCTTAATCACCCTCAGTAAAAACTCATTTCCTAATGCTGAGATAAATCCCCCTATGTTTCACTTTGTGCCCATTGCCAGTCACTGGGCACCACTGAAAAGAGGCTGGCTCCATCTTCTTTGCACCCTCACTTCAGGTCTTTGTATATATAGAGAGAGAGATATAGAGATATAGATATATATATATGATGACATCCCCTAAGTTCTCTCTTCTGCAGGTTGAAGAGTGCCCAGTGCACTCTGACTGGAGAGTTGATCTTAGCAGCCCTCTCTCCATATGTCCCTATCTGTCTTGTAACAGGGAGGTCAGAACCAATCCCAAAACTTCAGGTATGGGCTCTCAAGCACCGAGTAGAAGGGAAGGCTCACATTCCTTTGACCTGCTGGTAACATTCCTTAACACTGCCTGGGAGACTGACAATCTTCTTTGCCTTTGATTTCAAAGGCTGGTATCATCCTCTGATTTGTGTTTGCACAATAAGAAAAAATATAATGATAGAAAAAAGCAGTTGACAGTGAACAAACACCTGTGTTTCTAATTATTTTTTTAAAAATACTAGATTTCCTTGAAAAGAAGAAAGCTGTACTAGGACATTGCCACATCATGCATCTTTCATTCACCTATACAAAACACAGTGCTGGTGCTCAAAGTTACACAAGAAAGAAGAAGACGAAGCTGGTCGCTTTTCCAATTAAAGAAATTTATGCCATATACAGTGAAGTAATGCTCAACCAAAAATGATTTATAACAGATGACCACAAAATCACCTCTGAGCAGTTACACTGCAGTGGAAAAAAAGGAATAAATAGCACAGTGTTTACCCCTGAAGTAATCTTTTCCTATTAAAAAAAAGAAGAAAAACAGAAAACACCTTGTGACAAATCCTCTCTCAAATTCAAGTTTTCCAGTAACTTCAAAATATCAGTGTTTTGCAAATCTTTGGACACGCAAGAACAAATGAGACCTTTAACTTTCTAGCCAAGATTTAAACAAACAGAAATGGCAAAAGATGGCTCACATGCTGTGCATTTCACCAGTACACGTACTGTGTTTCACTGTAGGTTACTGTGATGCTTTTATCCTAACAACACCTTTTACTGCTTGTTTGTTCATTTTGATTTTATAAATGGACTGTTGTGCTGCAAATAATTCCCTCAAGGCCAACCACAAACTAAGGATGTTTTCCCTGTTCCACCCCACCTATTTCAATGGGCCACTCTTGGTTATGACTAGTACCATGTCAAGGAAAACCTCCACAACTCTGGTGTTTAGAACTTGACAATTCTCGTATATTACTAGCTGCTGTTTAGCCAAGCCATACACATGGCATTTAGTCATTTTACTGGAAAAAAAACACCAAATCCCTGAAATTATCACACTGGAATTAAGTTTAAACAATATCCTTTCGGAGAAGGAGTAAAAGGAGTAACAAAAGCCTAGTTCAAAAGCAATCTAATGCTGTGACAGCTGAAGCTGTCAACAGGCCTGCCCTTAAAAGGGCCCCTCATTGCCACCAAATCATGAAGAACAGAGATACAGATTTTAAAGTACTATTTAAAATTGAGTGCACTTTATCACAGCTCCTTGCTTATCCACCCCCATCAGAAGGAGAAACTGGACAACAACAGAACAACACCATGTCAAGAGTCTTTTCTGATACCGCAGATCACCCAGTGTGTGAAAGAGGCACAAGAAGACTGCTTTTGCGTTTATAGTATGCCCAAAATTGACATATTTAACACCTTGCAGAATTACCTGTTATGTAACATATCGCTCAGTCAAATCTTACAAAGTAGCATAATGTCTTGTTCCAAACCACTAAATAATTTGCTTTTTACGTATGTCTCCTGTCACATTCAGTAAATCTACTTAAGGTTTCTCTCCCTGCAACAGGAAATTGCCTTAACTGACGCATTCCATTAAAGCAGACAGCCAGTGCCCGCTTTGAATTGCTCCTTTGTAAAAAGTCTATTTCGCTAAAACGAAAACTCTACTGTATCAACATGCACTCTACTGACTAAAGTAAGCCAGATTCAAGCAGATGACTAATGTTAAAACGATACAATATCGAGTCTGCTTTGTAGAGAAAAATGCAGTTTAAAGACTGCTATTAGCAATTTTATATATATATACACGAAGGCAGGTGTTGAAGCCTTTCGGATCTCTACAATAGTCCTATTGTGCCGCATCCATTACTGCTTATTTTTAATGGTTGGGAATCCTCAGGACCTCAGGAAATCATTTTCAAGTAGTAGATGGAAACAAATCTTCACAAGGCTTGCACTGTACACAACCATAACTGTTTATGTACAATACATTCTTGCATTTAACCTAACTATACCTCAACTGCACACTGTGGAATTAATAATCATTGTCCTCCTACAACACAAGCAGGATAATTTGTTGATTTCTATCGTCCTACCATAACCAAACTGACCTCTGTATCTCAAATTCCCTAGCCTGGATAGGCAGAGGGAACAGGTTTTAATAATTCTTTCTGGTTTTAGCTTTTTACACTTTTGAAGAGTCCTGTGTTTTCTGTCATAACTTTTACATCATATTTATATCTATTTCAAAGAATACTAATAGAAGAGTTTATCACACTCTGTTTCATGCTGGTAACTTTTCCCTTTCAATCCAATTTGATAATTTTTAACTCTCCAGCACAGCATTTCAGCATATTATGCAAACCAGTTTTAGCTTGGAGCACAGCTTGTACAGGACTTACAATGTTAGATAACTGAAAAAATATCAGTGGTCAAGACTGGCACAGGTCTGTAAGCAGGCTGTACCCAGGATTTCAACACAACCTGCCAGCTCTGCAGCAAATGTGTCCCTTTTGAAACTTCCTTAGCAGTAGTATAATGTCCTGAGCAAAATAATATGAACTACCATTGTCCAAAATTCAGAATACTCTATTTCTATAGTATTTCTGTTAAAAGTTAGGAAATCTAAGCTTAAATATATAGACTTACTTAGGGACTTAAGTGAGACCATAAGGGACCACACATGATGGTGAAGCCAAGAACAGTTCTTCAGTTCCAGCTTAAACACAAAGAGAATTCTGAACACTGGACTTCAATGACATGGCTAAGTAATTTCCAAATAACTGTCAATTAAAAAAAGATTATATACTTTATGTAAGCTTGTGTATATACTTCCTATTTTCAAAAGCGGTATGATAGACCTGAAAGCAAAATTATGCCATTCCCTCCCCCTAGGTACACCTGTTGCCATTTCTTTTATGTTGGTTTCAGCCAGACACAGTTCCCTTCCTCCTTTCCAAGAACTAGAAAAGTGCATTTCCAGAAGCTACAGTATCTCCCAGAAGTGATGTCTTAAAATTGCTTATGCTATCCCATCATTCAGATACACTGATTTATACAGTGTATTCCAAAAACACCTGTATTAACATAAAAATATCTTGATTGAACCATTAACTGGTTTATGACTCAGTTACAAGGTCTTACACTGATTTGTAAAACTCTGTATAGACAGTTCAAATCAGCTATATAGTATACGATTTAGTCTGTGCATATAAAAAGGGCTAAAAGTAAAATTAGTCTGCACTTGCCAACACACACACACATACACACATTGCTTCAGTTTCATTGACACAGGATAATTCACAAAGCCACAAGATTTTGAAATGTTCAGTACTAAAGACACATTATCAATCTTCCAACTCCAAAGTCCCACCAGAAAATAGCTGTCATAAAATAGTATAATTTAACCAACAATATTTTATGTGATGGTAAGTACAGACTGTCATAGCTGAGCTTTTTATACCAGCAAGGTGGCCCTCAGGACCGCTATCAGGCAACAGTTTGCAATCCTTGTACCACCTCCAGCCCGTGTTTGCTAAACAACATACATGCCTCTTCATCTTTCCGAATTCACATATTACAAGTCTGTGACACGCTTAAGTCTATTTGCTCTAGTAATCAGCAAGTAAACTCATAGTAAGGCTTTTTTCAATTAGTATCTTCTTTGTTTAACTTCCTCGGCAATGGAGAAATTGGTGCTCTCAACTGTAGACGGATGTAACATAGCACGCTTTTCAGTCTCTAACCGCAGCCAACAGCAGGCACTTTGCCAAAAGATGCAATGAAACTCTGCATGCACTAAGCAGCAGCTGGGCAACCAGCCCACCAGATAAATTATTATGCCTTTGCTAGTTGAGACACAGCCTCATACGGGGATAATTCAGTTCTTAAAAAATGTATTTAAAATCCAAGTCCATTCTGGAAGGACCAGCTTTGCCTAGACAGGAGTTACACATGGTCTTCACAGTTGCAAACAATGGCAGCACACCGCATATGCTTCCTGTGAGACCAAAAGCTAGTGAGAGGAGGCATCTCCTGTCTGGGCAACTGCTACTCATGGTCAAAAGAAAAAGGCCATTTAGAAAGCCAAGCACATATGTACAAGCGCTTATGTCCCTTGCAAGACTTGACCAGTGTCATGACTCAAACTGACTGGGACAAAAAAACACAAGATCTCCAACTCGGTCCTCTCTCCATCCCTGTTTCCACAGTGATGTGGAGGGAGAAAATTCAGGTAAAAAGGCTCAAGGGTTTGAGATTAAGGATAGGGAAGGTAATAATCTACTATTTAAGGTGATGGGTGAAGAACCAGAGTGACTTGGGGAGAAAAATATAGATTTAATTCACCACCACGATCTACAAAGCAGGATAGTGAGAGGAATACACATCAATAAATATGACCTGATCTTAAACACATTGCACCCATCCCACCCCTCTCACCTTCCCTGATACTTCCTCCCCCACCATCAGTGCAAAGGGTGCAGGGGGTGAGGGGAGTGCAGTATTACTCATTATCCGTGGCAGCTCCTCCTTGAGAAAGAGGGCTCCTCGCAGTCTCTCCTTCCTGCCGCGTGGTGTCCACCTCATAGGAGGCAATCCTTTTCCTCCCCGTGAGTCCCTCAGAGCCACGGATCACTTCAGGTGTGTCACCCACAGATGCTCAGTCTCTCTCCGCTCTCATATGGGGCTTTTGGCACATACCGATGCATCCTGGATGTCCTCGCTGCCGTTGATTCCCTCAACTGGGAAGCAATCACCTTCCTGCCATCTCAACCACCATAGCGCTTCAGGGGAAGGTCCTGCTCCAGCAGCCTTCTCCTTCTCTTCTGAAACTCTCCTCCCTCACTTTCTTCTCAATTCCTTTGTTCTTCTCTCACCTGAGGGGGCTCCTTCATCACAAAAACTCCTCAACATTAAAGACAAGACAGCTCAAAACTAGATGAAACCAAAAGAGAGAGAACAACGGGGTCATCTCTTAAATACCTTGATGGCAGAGGCGCTGCTTGGCCTGGCCCTGGCCACAGGCAGCTCCGACTCCTGCCTGGGGAGGTTTGCACAAGTCTGCCCTTGATTTTTTTTTCGGTCCCACTCCTACCTGGGGTGGGGAAGGCTCTCGAAATCTCACACGAGTGAGACTTTACAAAAAAAAAAATCCCACCAGTCTCCAACCCATGACAACCAGCTACTGCAGTTCTGTGTGTGCTCAACATCATTATAAGGCTTGTGCAACTGCTTTACTCATGGCCTTTCGTGCTCGCCACTGCTGAAGCCTGTTCTGGGTTTTCCTCTGTAGGTATTAGGTAGATACCAGTGAACACAAGCAACAGACTTCTGCAGCATACGTCATTTTATCTTCCTCAAGATTATTATATTCAAATTAATTGTATATATCTATACAATAACTGTTTCCAAGAATAAGTAATGAGTAAAGTACATCACTGGACTATAGTGTGATCAAGTTTTCAGAGCACTTAACAACAGAGTGCAGTAAAGTTGAGTAATCTGGAGTGTGTGGAGATTTTTTTAGTCACAATCCATACCTAGCAAGCAACCTAATTAAACAGATTTCTATTAGTACGTAACTATTTTTCTGCCTAATTCTGCAGTCATTCATACAAATAATGCCATTAGCCCTAACAAGTGTTACTTGCGATGAGAGAGAAGGAAGTGTTACACTATTTAAACATAGCTCTCAGCTATGTATCTCCCGGATTAAGAATACACACCAAAACAGATACTGAAACTATGTTACTAATGCAGCTGGAAATCTTCCTTTCTCTTTGCTCAAGAAAGCCAAAACATTATACCATCTATAATATATGTTATATAACAAAAAATAATAATTAAAAAAAATCACCAAGCCATCTTCCCACAAACTTTCTCCTTAGTGACATTTTGGGGTTTCCCCCTCCTCTAACAAAACAGCGGTTAACTTTCCTCTAAGTACT
Source organism: Apaloderma vittatum (assembly GCF_000703405.1). NCBI lineage: Eukaryota > Metazoa > Chordata > Aves > Trogoniformes > Trogonidae > Apaloderma > Apaloderma vittatum. The sequence continues at coordinate 10,501 of NW_009734449.1, read as the reverse complement.
AAGGCTTTCCAGGGAAATTTATCTGCAGTTTTAATACTGAAGAAACAAAACTCAGGTTTCTTTAGCACAGCAAAGCCTGTCACAACCTCAGGAAGTGGTACTGAGGAGTGGAACTGAGGGCAAGTCCAGAGATCGACCACTATACAGTTCTTTCGGCAAACATTTTTACTACCACGCTGACCCTCACCGAGGTCACTGTCATCAACAGCACAACTTGGAAAGCAAGTCGAGTGATTCATCCACCTTTGCAGAAGCTCAATGGGAAAAGCTACCATAAGTCAATGCTCTGGGTAACATCAAAATTATGTTTTGCTGCCAATAAAACAGCAATAATTACAGGCTTAATAAGTTTCACAATACTTAAGCAGAGACAGTGAATTCATTTTACAGCCGAGATAACAAAAAGGTTCATCAACATCAACAGAAAATTAATCTTAGTATTTCAGTTCTAGTGTAGTAAGATCTATCACATACCCAGGGACACTCAAAAAGATCCCAGTATGATATACTTCTGCTGGTATTTTCATAATGAAACACAGGAACATTGACATGATGCAAAACACTATGCTTGACTTATCTCACAAAAAGTTACCAGACCTGAACCAAATGAAATCTTCTCAGTATCCTAAACACAGATAGCTAAAAATACTACTTTAAAAAAGAACTTTCCAATCAGGATGGACATGTTTGACAAGTTTATTCTTTATGAGTGTAACTTAAAACTTTCAGAGTAAGATCAGAGGGGTGAGCAAGAAATGGAATGGCAAGGAACAGTAAGATTTTTAAAAATTAGGGAATACAGCTAACAAGTACACAGGCATGTTAAAGTTTCCAGTGGGTGAGGTTTGTGCAGGTTTTATTTGTTTTACAAAGTCAGTTGCTGTTTCCTGCCCTTGACAACTACAGGATTTGGTTTCATCTCAAGAGAGGAGGGCCAATACAGTCATGCTGTTTCCAAAAAATACATATAACACTTCTAGAAATAAATCCCATTCAGAGCAGTTCTGTTACACACTAACACATTGACTTAACCACTGACAACAAATGCACCCATGAACTAGAGCATTAGTCAGCACTCCACCAATTCTATTCTCTATTTTATTTCCAAAGTGACAGACTACAAGTGTTGACGATGGGTAAATCATTATCGCAGTATTGACTGCTCTCACAACCCACATGAGTAGTCTTTCATTCCATTAAAGATACCACTGGACAATTTGAAATTTTTGTCCCTGCCCATGGCAGGGGGGTTGGAACTAGATGATCTTTAAGGTCCATTCCAATCCTGACAATTCTATGATTCTATACGCGTTTTAAATAGTTACTGTGCCCTAACATCTCTCTTATTTCAGGCAGCAAGAGCAGGCATGAAAAATATCTTCAGGCACAGACTTCTCACACTAGAATTTCAAGGCTCCATTTGGGTGCTGTGTAAAAACTAGACAAAAAATAATGACAAACTGTACTACTCAGTTAATCTTTCTTCTGGTAAACCGATGATATTCTTTGACACAGTTCACAACTCTGCATGAGCAAGGTCTTGAAGACAGAACAACAGAATACCACTGATAGTTTGAGGACATTTTGCCTGTATCATTCTTCTCTCTCCAGTGTATTACGTAAGGTGCCAGAAACTAAAGTTTTAGTTTTGTACAGAAAGGTCACCTGAAAAACTAAATGAATGTCAAGATACTGAAAAAACATCCAAATTGAACACTAAAGTCATGTTCAACATATAATTATTTTCAGAAGACAATTGCAAGTCAAGATTTGTAATGAATTCAATGTGTCAAGTGTTTTCCACTCCAAATCTTCACCATTATCCTCATATGCACTGGAATACGAAAAGCCTTTGACAATAATATCACACATTTTCATGCATGTACTATTCCTACACAGAAGTTAGCATTAAGTATAAAGCTTTAAATGAACTGTTGAACCGATTATCTTCTCACTGTTGGAGGACTGAATGTTTTGAAATTAAATCGTCATTTTTCAGTTTAAGTACCTTTCCCATTGTATTCCTCAAGTTGTTTCTCTTTAGTTAGGAGCCTCATAGATAAACTGTAAAACTCTGAAAATGTACATTATCTCCTTCCTGATATCATTAAGGATCAGAACTGCATAGATGCTGACAACATTCAGCTGCTCCTGTACAAGTTAAGATTCACTGCTAGTTATAAGAGTAAATAATAGTGGACAACATGATGCAAAATCTTCCATACATTCTAACAGGGAAATCTCATTTGAGACACAGTAGAGACACTATGTAAAACCAAGTCACCGCTTTTTTTTTTTTTTTTTTTCGGTCATACAGATATAAATAAGCCACAATGATTCCTCTCCAGTCCAGACCGGTACTTACAGTTCTGAATGCAGAAGCACAAACCTGAATTGGAAGTACCTCAGATAACCACTTTCTAACGTTACAAATAAGCCAACAAGAAGTAAAAAGACCTCACAGGAAAAGCCATTGTCTGGCATGTAAAAACCAAAATCTTCTCAATTAGCAAATGCAGCAAAAACCCCAGAATCCTCAAGAGAATTTTGTATTTCACCAAGTCCTCCCAAAGAAAACAGCAAATTGCCAATTTTAGCTCACTATATAGTATCAACCTCCAAACTATATGGCCAGATATAATTTAAAGCCCTAAATGAAATAAAAGCCTTACTTAACCAGCTGCACAGCTTATCAGCCTGCTGTATTCTTCAAGTATTGTAAACATCACTTGGGATGTTGTATATGGCTTGTAAGGAAATTACATGCACCTCATGCGGATTTTAAGAGAAGAGAGAGCTATCATTTATTTTGCTCTCCCAAAAGATAAAGGAGACAACTAACTTTATTATACATAATAAATAAATGGCCTTGACAACAAATCTATCCAGGCTTTCCAGCAACCTTCCTGGTGCCTTCACAATTAATGTGCTTATAATGACTTTCATAGTTTAAAAAAAGCTTTGTGTGCAGTCTTCATCTCCAATGCGTCTCTAGCTGCTAGGACATGGTATCTTCTACCTACTTGCCTTCTCTACTGCACCTAGACTTTCCAAACACCACAACTTTTGTTTACTAGCTTCACCTATACATATATAAGAAAGCCCACTGCAATATGGTAAAATCATGTATAGCCAAAAATAATGTATATAATACTGATGCAAAAAAGTTGTGCATATCATTCTGGAACAGACAATAAATCATGGGTTTACTCCTTCCAGGTACCTCCCCCTAAAAATTTCTCCACAGCACCAGTTGGCAATATTTAGATGCATGCACATATGCTGCATATTTCAGATAAACTAGTTTCCTAGATCAAAAGCCCAATCATAAGTTGCAGAAAATTTCAAAAAGCATTTTTAAGAGAACGATCTCATACAAACATCCACCACTTAGAGTGATGAACTACAGCAATGAACTACAGCAACTCAGCAACTTAAAGATGGACTGGAAAACTGCTAAAGTTATGCAGTGTTTGATTTTAAACTGCAATCCCAAGATTCATTGAAAATGTATGAGGGTCTTCAGTTTCTTTTTTTGTGGGATCTTAAATTCATAGGTCCCAAAACAGGTTTCTAACTGTCAATTTTTTTACTTTCCAGATCTTTACTGCTGCATATCAGGCAGTAATACTGTCAAAATATATGCATACATATTTTAGATGCATTATATATGCATATATAAGTATTGTATACATATATGTTTGCATATATAAATCTATGTGTGCCTGAATATATTTAGTCTATCAGGATGAGAACAGTTACATACTACCATGCAATTCTTAAGTTCAGTGATAAACATTTATACTTGAGAAACATGAAAAAACTAACTGTAGAATACACTGAGCTCAGAGTTAAGATGTTAAGAGTCAAAAGGAGTAGATTAAAAAAAACACAAATGCTACAGATACCTGAAAAACATTGTACTCACAAAGCATTCACTTGCAGAACACTAGAAAAAAAATCAGAGAAATGAATACTTGTTCCTTTTTCTCAGCTCTAAGTAACCATCGAGTTAATTTGACCTTTGCTGCAAAACAGCAGAGAGAGAAGAGTAAAGCAGAAGCAAATGGAATTATCTTCAAATTGGATAAAGCACACCAAACACACAGCCTCAGACATGAAAGTTGCTATGTATGTTAACAAAATAGGTACTGTTTTTAAAACTGTCCATTAAAACAATTTCCTTTAATTCCAAAAACACTTCATGAATTCAGTGGCAGAATGTTATCTCCTCCACGAACTATTTGCTGAAAGTAATTTGAACTTCTACAGTAACAGGAACATAAAGCCCAGAACAAACTGATAGCACTACCCTCCTTTAAGAAGCCTGCAGCTGATCAACGAAAGTTGTGGCTTCATATGGCCATGCCAGGTTTGAGAACTCTTGCTCAAGTGTTTTACCTAAATGCTTGCTTGAAAACTTGTCCCACAACTTCCATGGCAGTTCTATCATTCATTTCAACACTCTGAATCTCCACATGGTCCGATATGTATTCATGAATTTGCATTACTTCAGAATATGCTGTTCTATATGCAACATATCATAACAAGAGTTACAGCCTGCACTTTAAACAAAAAACCTAAGTTTCACTGAGTCACAAACATCACACACCTTTAGTACCCACCATCAGTGTTTAACTGGCAATTCCACTATTTGTCATTTCAAGAGAAATGTAAGGGACACACACTCACCCTGGTTTCTTGTATACTGGTGTTTCTTTTCACAGCAAAAACTGTTTTAAATGGCTACTTTGGCAGCCAACTTTCCCACATTATTTGGATGATGGGACTGGAGCTCGAGTAATTTTACTGAAATGCATCACTACCTATGGAACCGGAGACTTTTATTTACTTCAGTTTCAAAAGAGGATAGCTTCCTAGATAGGCTCTTTTTTGAAGAGCATATTTTTAATTCCCTGTTCTCTCTTTCACTGCTCTATTCGAATCGCACCTTTATCTGCCATGCCCTTTTCAAGTCTGTCCTTCATTGCTCTGACCTCCTGGAACAGGGGTCTCTTCAATAACACCATCAGACACCTTTCCTCTCCCACTTCTCAGATTTTTTTCTTGCAGCTTTCTCATTTTCTGTCACCAGTGACTAAAATAAAGGGTAATATCAATAAAAAACCCACTTCTTAAACCACATTCATTTCTCTAAGGAAAAGCTACAAAATAGTTGCCTTATATCCATTTAGTTGGTCTTTCCCCAATGCATTGCTTTTCTTAAGTCAACCACTAGACTAAAGTTGAATGCTGTTATAAACCCAGATTCAAGAAGCCTCAAACATCATTAGAACGAGTTTTTTCAACTCTTAACTTCCCAGTTGCCCGGGCAGACAATATACTATTTCTAAAACATCCACAAAAGGAAAGTCAGAAGGGAAAAACCGATCAAGTTTTACTAGCTACTAGGAGTCTACAAGTTAAAAAAAGAGTAATAAGCTTTGCTGCATATAGCTTGTAGAGCGAGAAATTCACTGAGGATTTCTGAACATGACAGAAATTCAGCAGCAAACAACTGAAGTAAACAAACACAAGCTAGTTCAGCTAGCAAACAATAAATGGCTTTGGCCCAAAGGGTCCAGTTCAGATGATGCCATCTTCACCAAGTACAAGATCAATAGGATCTCTCCTTAGAACAGCACAAAGACCCATGCCAGCTTTTCACTCAACAAAGGCCTTAAAGGTTACAGCTGAAAACCACACAAAACTACTGAAATATTTCTGTCCTCCTTTCCCTTTGTAGTTTAAAATAACAAACACTCCAGGTAAATGGCCAACTTAGCAAGGAATTGAGAAAGAAGCATTAAAATTATTTATACTGATCACCACAGGTATCAGGTTCTATAATACTGCATTGGTTGAATTAAATGATCTCTAAGGTCCGTTCCAGCCTAGGCCATTCTATGACTCTATGATTTTAAAAGTTTCCATTGCTACAGAAGTGTCAGCTTAAGTGCCTCCAGCTTCTTCACTCTGTGCACGCTAACATTTGCCAGTGTGTGAAATACACTTGAGGAGAGCCTTACTACAAGTAAAATTGGCAAGTATCATTTGAACCTTGACATGATGCCCACGCAAAAAGAAAATAACATATTAAAATACTACCCAATATTCCAAACAAATTAAACCTTTGCTGTAATGGAGTCATTAGGGAAGGAAAGTAAGAGGTATCTGCAACTTGTTCTCTGGTCCTCTTCTAGTTTTATTTCTAGAGCTACTTCTGCTACTTCTTGTGGCAACACATCCCTGGGGCAATTCTTATTTGGTGGTGAAGTTGACTCCGAGACTTCTTTCCTTTCCCTTCTTTTTTTCTCTTTCCTCTCTGGGGGAATTCAGAATATGAACCAAACGCAACCATCTGCTTCTACACCCACAGAGCCCTTCCTGGTAGGGGTGCACAACAGCTAGAAAAAAATGGGGAGCACAGTCAGCCTGTAGTGACTGAGCTCAGGTCCAGCTCACCACTCCTGAGGCTGCCCCAGCATCACCAGGATCTCATGTCATGCCCTGTCACCCTCCAGAACATTGTGCGTTCCAGAATTAGACTGCAAAACTGATGTATCAGTCAAAGTTTTACTTCTCAGGCTGCATGTTATGCTTCCAGCATCAGATTCTACAAGTTTACTGCAACTCATTACCTTCCTGAAATCTTGACAACCACAGAAGTGATTGTTCTAAACCAACTAAAACTTGGTATTAACCTCCCCTAAATCCCAGCCAGAAGAGGTAAGCACAAGCAGCATTATATCCTCTTGGGCAGAGCAGGTTTTGTCATTTACTCCAACAGAAGGTGACTGGAGCCAAGGGAATGGAGAATTAGATTCCGTGCTCAGTGATTAGACTCCATAACATCATTCTTTCACAGAGCAGAGATAGAGGTTTACAAGGACTGTAAGTAACAGTGTAATCTTCCAGTCCCTTCTCTTGCCTATTTCAGTTCATAAGTCTTGCCTAAATTAACCATGGAGCAACTAACTTCGCTGGAAACTTTAAAAATAATGTTAATTATTCCTCATTATTACAAACCTTATATAAAATGCCTAGTCTAATGTTTTTAAGGTTCGATTTCTCTTAACTGAAAATCTATTGTAGATGGTCCAAGGGTCCTTTCACTACAGAATTTGTATTTTCCACAACACAAAAAATGAGTCACATCTCCACTGCTTCTAGAACACGCTAACTAGGCTTTTTTGACATTTTCACCTGGTAACAACCTCTCCAAAGCCTCAAAGGTGTATTATCTGAACCATCCCCATCCCCAATTAGCCCATATCCTTACTGAATGGTTGACAGTAGTAGCTACCACACAACAGCCACATTCACAGGTAAGAAAAACTTCCCAACTTCCATTTACATGTTTCAAGATTATCCTCAGCCACACCACTGCACAAACCACTGAACTCTTGCTCCTCCTGATACATTCCATTTCTGCCTCAAATCACTGTTTTCCAGTTTTTGCCACGATATCAATAGAGCCTTTGCTGTTTATCTCTAGACAAATCAGCTTAGCCTCTATAAGTTATTTGTATAAAAACCAAAATGTGGCTTCCTACAAAAATTTTATTTGCCCAGTGTATTGTACTGGTATCTGTTTTATAGCATCTTTAAACAAATGGGTTTAATTACCTTTTTAATCTAAAGCTAATACCTAATCAAAACGGATACCATCGTGGAGTACACTTTTAAGGACTCAGCTCCCATGGGGCACATTACTCCCAATTCCCAACAACATCCCTGTAATTCAGAAAGTCACTTCATGTCTATTTCACGTTGCCAGACAAAGCAACATCTCTGACACATTTAATGCACCTTAAACCAGCAACACCTCTCTCTGGTTTGTCAAACAGCATCCTACATTTATCATGCATTGGTCTGATACATTGTGTGATAATTTCTAATAGTTCATGACAGAATTGCAATAACACTGCTTAAGTGACAAACGACTGCACCCAATACTTCCCATAAGATGCTACCCGAGGATTAATCTAGAAGAAAAATACATATGTAGTATCTGGTGAAGCTGCAGTAGTGGGCCTTTCCATAGTCACAAAACAAGAGGCTACACTCTAAATATTAAACAGTTCATAAAGATGGTCTAAACCAACTTTAACAGAAGTGTAAACATTATAGTCTAAAAACTGAATGCTCATCTCTCCCCATCGATGAAGGAAAAAACACTCAGTAATGCTTTTCACTATCAAAAGTCAGTTTTAGTGTTTGTGGTGTCTCTCATTAAACACACTAATACTAGTTTCTCACAGCAAATATGAAATTGGATATGCCAACATGCTAACAGAGGTCTGCAGAGGATTCATTCCCTCCCCTCCCCACCATTTTTTTCTAACAATTTCTGGAGGATAGAATTGCTTAAATAAGGATTTAGAGGAAAAAAGCCTTCCTTCCTTTGTTATTAGGGACTCCAAACCATAACTAGTTATGCTTACCATCTTTAATCCTATGGTAATGCCAAGATTCAAGTATGGTTCATTTATCTTCTAGTATGTTAAGCTAATCAACAAAAAGTTTCATTTCCTCTGTCCTCCCTTCCCCACTAAATCCAGCTCAGCTCCAGGTTTCAAAAACCACCATTTTAGAAACACTTCCCTCCCTCCACCAAGAAGCATTTCACTTTTAAGAAAAAGATATAAGCATCAAGAAAAAGACGAAAAGATCACATTCACTGGAAGACAGTAGACCTTTGCATAGAAGACAGTTTCCAAAGCCTTTAAACTACCTAAAATAGTGAAGATTACTTCATTTTAAGCACTTCTGAGGTCATGTACATCACTTGGAGCATTCACCTCACAATAAAAAGTATACATAAAGTGAAATAAACAAACTTTTGCATTTAACCAACCAAAAGCTACGCCCTCAAGACATTAAGCCTCTAAAAGAGAGTCACTGGTTATCAAATCACAGAATGCTAGGGGTTGGAAGGGACCTCTAGAGACCATCTAGTCCAACCTCCCTTCCAGAGTAGGATCCCGTAGGGCAGGTCACACAGGAACACATCCAGGAGGGTTTTGAGTCTCCAGTTAAGGAGACTCCACAAGCTCTCTGGGCAGCTTGCCAATATGCCAGTATCTGGTCTCATAGTTGCCATACAAATGTTTCTCTACCTGAAAGGGGAATAAAAAAAAAAAAAAAAAGCTCGTAGACCTGACTCGAGTTTAGTCTAGAAAGAAGAAAAACCTATATATTAAAGGACAAGCTATTGAAATCACATTCCTGTCAAACATCTGAGCGATCTCAAAGTACCTTTAGTTTCATGCCTGCTCTGTAGAAGTCAGTGACAGCTGAAAACTACTTCACCACACCAAGCTTGCACCACAGTTTCCTTACAGAAAAGTAGCATATCTGCACACAAGACCTTACATCTTCCTACAACAGACATGGAAACATGCAGAGGACACCAAAAAAAAGTGCCATGAAAATCTGAATCGTCAATACAATACCACGTCACAGCAAAAATTCATGTTAGTGTTTTCTTTTGAGGAGGTTCCATTAAAGACCATCTAAAATATCCGTCTAAAACCAAAATAAACTATTTAATAAGAAAATATTATAAAGCATAGAATTTCTAACACTTGTAGTTTTCTTTAAAATGTCAGCAAGTTCAGATTTGTACGGTACTCTTGAGCCTTCTGGGTTTGGCATTGTGTTTTGTGGGTTTTTTTCCTTCCTCTGCAAGGGATTAGGAAACTGAGAACTTGTCAGTTCCCAAACTGGTTAACATAAGCCTGCCCTAATTAGAGCCTCAGTTTGTTACTGTCAGCATCATGAGAGTTCCTCACATTTCTCTGTGCATCTCAAAGACCAGTCTACTGACAGACAGGATAAATACACCTATTATTGATCTTCAAATAATTACTGAACAGAACCCATGAAAATTACCAGTGTAAATTAAGTGAAATATGACTAAGATTACATGCTGAAATATTTACTTCTTAAAAATTTTCCTGTATTAGTTCTTAGCAGCAGTGAAAATTTTATCAGAGCTAACTACGCAAAAGAGCAAAAGGTCTAGAGTTTTCAAACCGTTATGTATGTCTCCTTTTCAATGAAAGCCTATTCTCACAAAAAAAAAAAAGTCATCCTCTATTGTAAGTATCACTGAGAAGTGAAATATTGAGGGTTTTTTTAATTCAGTCCCAGACATACTTTAGAATTTTAAATGCTTCACATCCACATGATACTCTAAATCATAACAGCATCCTCACACATAAACTGAGGAAGTGTGGGCTGGACGATCAGGTACTGAGGTGGACTGCGAACTGGATGAAGGAAAGAAGCCAGAGAGTCGTAGTCAATGGGACGGAATCTAGTTGGAGGCCGGTATCTAGTGGAGAGCCTCAAGGGTCAGTAGTGGGGCCAATATTATTCAATATACTCATCAATGATTTAGATGAGAGAACTGAGTGTACTATCACCAAGTTTGCTGATGACACTAAACTGGAAGGAGTGGCCGACACACCAGAAGGCTGCGCTGCCATTCAGA